>NW_023665622.1:1367500-1370758 GCF_014743375.2 Drosophila subpulchrella
AAGATTTTGACCCCGACATTTAAATGACAGTGTTTGCCAATTGGAGGGCCTTTCGAAGAACTGCAGGTATCCCGAAATATTTCATAGAAAATAAAAATTGCTGTTGAACGACAACGTTAGCTCGGAACAAGAAAAAGATCATCGACGCAAGCAGCAGATCGGGTACATGGCTTCGCTAATGTTCTTTAAATGGTTAGTGGTACATTAAAGCGCAATAACGAATACAATGTTTGAAGGTAAAAAACAGCTAGTAGGAGCCAAGGAAGTAACATTCGTAGGAGCTAAGGTTGCCAAGCTTCCAGCTGAATCGCGTCCAAACCGACCGACCTTTGGGGTGGAAAAGGCTGTAGAGATACCGGAGCGAAAAGAAAGCAGTCGAAAGACTCATCAGGGGTACCAAACACCATGGACGGACGAGTGATACAGATTAACCTGCATCACTAACCAGTTTCATCTGTGGATCTACTGCTGTTCATGGACTCTTTTTGTCCACACGGGTGGATGTGGCACTTGTCCAAAAGCCTGGAATATAAGAGATAGGGTCTATGGGCTCTTCTCTTTCCCGGAAAAGGAGTAACGCAAGAACATATATCGCCCTAGTAATTGGGCTTAAGTTCCATTTCTCATCTCGTTAAAGCAACACCGATTTCACTGTGGTAGCTGTGGCAGAAACCAAACAAGAAAAAATATCCACCATCAGAGAACATCAAAGCGCAGTGGAAGGGCGTCTGAGGTGAAGTACAGCCTTCCACAAGAGAGGAGTCACTCATTGAACTCGCTTTTATTTCCACTTCCCCTATGGGAACCGGTAACAGGTTCCTGACATAACCTTAGCAACAATTAGCGTTACCTTACATATATTGAATTGGCACGTATCCGAAAAAGTGTTCCTTCTCGGTCCATTAAAGGATGCAGTTACTCATTCTTTGGAGAAGATAGAAGAGTCCATCCTTCAGAAACCCTCAAAAAACTTACTAGGATAATTTCTTTACTGTGCTAAAAGCCAACCTTTTTTATCATCAGGTTGAGGAGCTGGAGCTTCAAGTAAAAATATAGATTACATCCAACCCGGTCACTAATGCCATGCTCGTACTACCTTAAATCCTGCCCATAAGTCAGCATCCAAGGTCTAACCATCAATCACGGTGGAATAAATTAGAACGGAAACGTGCAGGTTATTTAACGAAGCAAATAGTGAGGAAAGGCAAAAGAGAATTCTGTGCGGACCTCACTAGCATCACAAAGCCTTTCAGACTTCGAGGACTGTTAGCTAAAAATCCAGTCAGATATTAACGCTATAAATAAAACTCTGCGATTGGGGTGTAATCATGTCTTCGAACAGTTTCGGTATTGCTAATAGCTTTGAGATACCTCAGTAGTTACATGCGATTAATTTGCTCCCCTTTTTATTAAGTGGGATAACATACGACTCCATCCATCTGTGGGAAATTGCAGGTTTCTAAAGACAAATTAAAAAGTTTTTGCAGTGGTCTACACAAAGTCCACCAGTACCAGATCCCGGAGAGTAGGCTGGTTTAACCCTATGCAAGTATAAAAGACGTGAGGTTTAACTTATACGTGGACAAAAAAAGGTTTGACTTAAACATGGCATATGGGTAAGACTGACTTGGAAGAGTAGGAGCTGAGTAAGTCGTTTGAAAAAATTGCCCAATAGATCGCTATTGCCTGATTAACCGAACACGCAAGGATTGGGTTACATTGGGGCGGTGTGCAACGACATCCTGTTATTGCTGATGGAGATATTCAAAGGGGTATAACCCGAGAAGTTGAAGCGAAGTGATTGGCAGTCATCCCCAAATAATTAATTAATAATAATGCAGTTCGTCCTCTAACACCATGTATGTGTTCAAGCAACATACATGTTCCAAATATTTTATATATTTAAAACTTCTAAGTTTGTGTTGATATAAACAAATTAATTTTTTATAGATTGGCTAGATTCGTTTTTCGAAGTTTTAAGCAACGAAAATTTAATTTATTAAATGAAATTTAATATTATAAATAAAATGTTTTCAACGTAGTAGTGAAATAAAGTGGCGTATGGCGTTTGACGTGGAATGACCCATATACTTAGTAAGGTCTAAGTCTCTTTCTTCCTATCAATACATTGCAATTTCTTATCAATACAATATTCCCTTTTAATGTACAAGTACAATTATATATATATATATATATTGCAGAACTGGAAACATGCGAGAAAATAATACACTTACCTTCAAATTTGTAGGATTTCCAGATGTACCACCAAATAATTTTTCAATTTGTTCCAATTTATTGTTGACCTTTTCAAACATTTTCATTTTAATTTCTATTTGAATGTGCATTTTTTTTAAGTCATTTTCAAGGGTGTTCGATTTTTCTTCCAAATTTTTTAAAATTCTTGTTGTACTTTCATTATATTTTCTTGCACTAAAGACTACACATCTAAGTTTTTCAACTTCAAGCATTGATGATGCCAATTGATTTTGAACTTTAGACAATGACAAATCTACATTACGACGTCGTTCCTGAGATTTAGTAAGTAGTTTTAAACGGTAAGCGGTTGCCATGTCGGTAATTAGGTGATCTTGCACCAACTTTAATATGGCGTCCTCAGAGTGAATTTTTTTGTTATGATATTTTTCCAACGTTAAGTCCAGCCTACGGGTTTTAGATACAAGTCGCATACCCTCTCGCATTGCCTCCTGCAGATCAGATTCCGTCGTATTCAGTAACTCTGGTAATTCATCTAGTTTTATTTGCAGCCGGATAAGCGTTTCATTTTCATTTTCACCTTAAAAATATGTAACCAAATCTTAGGAAAACTTATAAAAGGATCGAAAAGCATTCTTAAAAAGTATTGTAAGTAAAAGGGATGTTTTACACCTATATATTCCCATATATTTGATATATTTCTTTACAGATCAGAATTTGTGTATTCGGAAGACTTGTATATAAATATACGAATAGTTCCTATATTATATTTTTAAGATAAATAGTACTAATAATAATAATACACTAGTCGAAGCTAAATACACTCATGGCTTAAACTTACAACATGTTGGCATCAATGAAAAGGTAACTTGAATTCCGTTTGAATAATACAAGACTTTACCTGGTAAGTACATAATTTATAGGCATGATCGATAATCCAAGCGAGGAGGAGGAATCTTAATTGCTGTAGACTTTACCCTTACGTCAGAAGATGTACTTGTTGAGGAATTCTATAATATTGAATTCATGTGTAAGGCCTTAGTT
>NW_023665623.1:0-36131 GCF_014743375.2 Drosophila subpulchrella
ATTAATAAATTAATAAATTAATAAATTAATAAATTAATAAATTAATAAATTAATAAATTAATAAATTGATAAATTGATAAATTGATAAATTGATAAATTGATAAATTGATAAATTAATAAATTGATAAATTAATAAATTAATAAATTAATAAATTAATAAATTAATAAATTAATAAATTAATAAATTAATAAATTAATAAATTAATAAATTAATAAATTAATAAATTAATAAATTAATAAATTAATAAATTAATAAATTAATAAATTAATAAATTAATAAATTAATAAATTAATAAATTAATAAATTAATAAATTAATAAATTAATAAATTAATAAATTAATAAATTAATAAATTAATAAATTAATAAATTAATAAATTAATAAATTAATAAATTAATAAATTAATAAATTAATAAATTAATAAATTAATAAATTAATAAATTAATAAATTAATAAATTAATAAATTAATAAATTAATAAATTAATAAATTAATAAATTAATAAATTAATAAATTAATAAATTAATAAATTAATAAATTAATAAATTAATAAATTAATAAATTAATAAATTAATAAATTAATAAATTAATAAATTAATAAATTAATAAATTAATAAATTAATAAATTAATAAATTAATAAATTAATAAATTAATAAATTAATAAATTAATAAATTAATAAATTAATAAATTAATAAATTAATAAATTAATAAATTAATAAATTAATAAATTAATAAATTAATAAATTAATAAATTAATAAATTAATAAATTAATAAATTAATAAATTAATAAATTAATAAATTAATAAATTAATAAATTAATAAATTAATAAATTAATAAATTAATAAATTAATAAATTAATAAATTAATAAATTAATAAATTAATAAATTAATAAATTAATAAATTAATAAATTAATTTAGCGTCGATTTAGCGTCGCTTGTGAACAGATGTGTTTACTTTTGTGCTCTGAGTTTTTGTCTTTTTCGGTGATTTTTTGCGAGTTTTTTTGTGTTTGTTTTTTAACAAAGCTTAGCCTAATAGTTGTGTTAGTGTTTTTGACTTGATCCCCCATTAAACGGGTATGTGGTTATAGATATTTTAGCATTTCTATTAGATTTGTTTAATCTCCCAGCTTTGTTAGTGTAATTTTACACTCACTACTCTTGCTAAAACTCTTTTATTCCCACTCTCTCTCCCGCTCTATATTACAACTGTAATTTAAACTCTCTCGGAACCTGCCGATTTTCTGGTAGATTTTTGGTGTGCTTTTCTCTTATTCTCTCTCTCTTGCTTGCTTTACATTGTAACTGGTCGTGCGTAACGTTGTTCAGTGTCCCACAAGCAACGCTCAGTCGATAGAAGACTTATTTTCTCGTGCTCTCTTACACTTAAACTAAAACGCGATCTCGCGCTCTTATTTTTTTTTGTGTTTTGTGCCTTTGTGGTTTTGGAATTTGATCCCAGTGCCAAATTTACTTAAGGTATTTTTCTTATTTTATTTTATTTTTATTTCATCTCCTTAAATGGCTCTTGTCTGCTGTAAGAAAAATTGTACTCTTTCGGCTTCAACTAAAGACCCTTTTATTTTCTGCTGGCTCTGCGAATCGATGATGCACGTTAAATGCGCAGGATTTACTGGCAGAGTCAAAGACTTCATTGATCTGAATTCTGGTCTCATGTGGTCGTGTGGATCCTGCAAGGAAATGGTAGTTGAGATGAGCGGCTTTATGAAGCAGACTCGAGACAGCCTTTTGAATCTCTCAGGTGCTTTTAAACAGCTCAATGAGGGGTTCAATTCCGTTTGTGCCCAATTTAATAATAAGAAATTACTAACTGAGTCGCCTAAACGCAAAAAAGCCAGCTTAGCGGCAGTTAATACGGTTACGGTATCCTCTCCTAATCCGAACTTGGTAGCTGCAGCAGTTTCTGTCGACACTGGGGTAAGCGAACCAACTGCGCCTAGGGATACAGCTGATTCAGGTGGAGTCACTGTTTCTCGAAGTCTGGTGGTAAAAAAATCTTCAGTGCCGGCTACGGTGCCGACCGTACCTATAGGTACAGTAGGAACCGATTCTGGCTCTCAGCTTAGTGTGGTTCAATCTGCTGCTGGGGGACGTAAGAAACTGTCAGTTGTTCCTCATAGGAAGCAATTATTTGTTTCTAGATTCACCCCAGATACTACATCTGAGGATGTTTTGGAATTTATACGTGAAAAATTCCCATCCGAGAATATTTCAGTTGAACAATTTAGATTTTCTTATGCTCGTAGTATATCGTCTTTTAAAATATTTGCTCCGCCTGATGTGTTTAAGGTACTACTTTCTGAAAGCTTTTGGCCTAATGATGATTTAGTAATAAAAGAATTTGTTCCCAATAAACCGAGAACAAATAACAGACCCTCCACTGCGCCAAAAAACTAAAAAGTTTATTTTTGGCTTATCAAAATGTTAGGGGACTAAATATGAAGCTACCCAAGCTTTATGCTGACTCCTCTGCATTTACTGCAGATATTTTGGCTTTTACGGAAACTTGGCTGAAACCAGAGATATCTGACTCTGAAGTTCTGTCAAATAACTTTAATGCCTATAGGACCGATCGCTCCTCACGTAGGAGAGGCGGTGTGCTGATTGCCGTTACCACTAGCCTCACATCTGAAAAAAATTACTATGATACCCATAACGAAATTGAATTTGTTAGTGTGAAAGTTTCCTTGCAATCCATATCTATTTTTGTTACATGTTCCTATATTCCACCTGGCTCTGATTTAATAATTTATGCGCACCATCTGTCTGCCATAAAATCTGTTCTATCCCTTCTTTCTAACAGAGACCTTTTGATTGTTTTGGGTGACTTTAATCTCCCTGATATCTTTTGGTCTTCTCCTACTGACTCACTTGTCGCTATACCCTTATCCGTCCATGATTTTGTAGATGGTCTTTTAGAATTATCGTTACAGCAAGTAAGCTTTATACGGAATTCATTAAATAGACAACTAGACCTTGTGTTTGTTTCAGACCCGTCTGAAGTCACGGTATCTAGAATTGACGCTCTTGTTGTACCTGAAGACCGATATCATCCAACAATGGAATTGACAATCTGCCTCCCATGCGTTGATACCCTCTCTCCTTTAGTTCCTCAAACTAAAATGAGATGTTTTCGAAAATGTGACTATAAAAAACTTAACGATATGATTTCTCAATATAATTGGACAGACTTGTACAATTGTATGGATATTGAAAGTGCCACTGAACTATTCTATATAGTGTTAAATACTTTTTTTAATGAATGCGTTCCTGATAGGCTTCCTTCAAAGCTAAACAGGCCTCCTTGGTTTATCAATGCGCTTCAAAGACTTAAAAACCTTAAAACAAACACCTATAAAAAGTATAAAAAATCGGGAAAGCCATCTGATTTTTCGAAATATGTGGTGGCTCGATCGGACTTTAATGTTCTCAATAGTCATTGCTATTCTATGTATTTAAGTCGATGTAAATTCGAATTTTCAAATGATCCGAAGCAGTTTTATAACTTTGTTAATGCCAAGCGTAAGTCGTCGGCATTGCCTTCATCTGTACGTTTTAACTCAATGGAGGCATTGACGGATTCTGAAATTGCTGATTTATTTTTCCGAGTTTTTCCAAACTACTTATAGTTCGGTTAATTGGTCAAATTCTAACTACCCTAATCCCTTAAATAGGGCAAACTGTATTTTTACCCCTGAAATTACCGAAAGTTCTCTCATAAGAGACTTAGCAACAACAACGCCAACTTATTCTCCCGGTCCAGATGGACTCCCCGGGTGTGTGCTTAAGTTTTGTGCGTCAACCATATGTAAACCGATTCTTAAACTTTTTAATTTGTCTATTTCATCATCAGTTTTTCCTACTATCTGGAAGGACTCTTTTATCATTCCACTTCACAAAAAGGGTGCGAAGGCGGATGCCCAGAATTATAGAGGTATTTCCAAATTGTCGGCAATTCCTAAAGCATTTGAACGTATTATTACTTCTCATTTGCAACATTTATGTTCCTCGCTAATATCACAGTGTCAGCATGGTTTTGTTAAGCGAAGATCGACCACCACCAACCTTCTTGAATTGTCATCTATTGTAATAAATGGATTTAAGAAAAAAATGCAGACCGACGTTATATATACAGATTTTAGTAAGGCCTTTGACTCTGTCAACCACTCTCTCCTATTATTCAAATTAAATCAGCTTGGGTTTCCATGTAAACTATTAACTTGGATTTCAAGTTATTTGAATGGTAGGACTCAGAGGGTTATATTCAAGAACGCTGTTTCAAAATTGATCTACGTGACATCTGGAGTGCCTCAGGGTAGTCATTTGGGTCCTTTGCTGTTTACTTTGTTTATTAACGATCTTCCCTCTACCATAAAACATTCTCGTGTACTAATGTATGCTGATGATGTTAAGCTTTGTTTATCATATAACGATATAGCGTCGGGTTTCAACTTACAGTCAGATATTGATTGTTTTCAGGGATGGTGTGAGTATAACCTTTTAAATTTGAACTGCCTTAAATGCAACGTTATGACTTTTTATAGGGGTACTCCTACTTTTGTAAGTTACTCTCTTCAAAATACGTCACTCGACCGTATATATTCCGTTAATGACTTAAGCGTTCTTCTGGACCCAAAACTTAAATTTGACTGCCACATAATGTCCACTGTCAACAAGGCCATGAGTGTTCTTGGGTTTATAAAGCGTTGGTCAAAAGAATTTTATGACCCTTATACAACCAAATTATTATTTACCTCCCTTGTTCGTCCTATTTTGGAATATTGTTCTTCGGTTTGGAGTCCACAATATCAAGTGCACATTGACCGTATTGAGTCGGTACAAAAAAAATTTCTTCTTTTTGCCCTTCGTAGTTTGAACTGGGATCAAAACGTAAGGCTACCTTCCTATCAGAGTAGATTACTATTGCTTAATTTACCTACACTTGTAAATCGTAGAACAATGCTTGGTATTATTTTTATGCAAAATCTTATTAGAGGTGATATTGATTCTGTAGAACTTGTAAACCGCCTAACTTCCAGTGTCCCTGCTAGACTAACACGAAATTATTATCCCCTAAATTTGCCACGATGTACATCAAATTTTTGTCTGCACGAGCCCTTTCGCGTTCTATGTAATAATTATAACAATCTTTACCATTTAATTTGCACATCAACTTCTATCCCGGTTTTAAAAACTAATATTTTAACTCATTTGCTTCATTCTTAGTTGCTACTTTTATTTTCATTTGTGTCCCGTCTCTATTTGTTTTTTGTATCTTCCTCGCGAACTCGCTTTTTTGCCCAAATTGATAGAAGGGCCCCCCCGCGTAACAAGCACGTGCTTGGTGTCGTTGGGCCACTTTTTTGTACTGCTCGTAGTGCATCAACGTCCATCATATATTATATATATCCACGAAATCATACCTCTTTAATCCTGCAACATCCGGCTGAACTCCGGCTGCTTGTAGCAGTTGGGAAGTGAAAACTATAGCAAGCAGCTTCCTTTCGCTCGCTTCGGCACTTTGGTGTTACGAAAAAGCCTGTATACAGCTCTGGCTCTGGGTCGATATCTTTTTTCGAAGGCAGAAAGGTGATCACATTCTCAAAAGCTTTCTAACATGCAGATACGTCAGCAGGGCTGGCTTGCCACATAAGAAAATATAAGAAGATATTGACATTTCTATATTTAAAACAAGGAAGAACGCTATAGTCGAGTACCTCGACTATCAGATACCCGTTACTCAGCTAAAGGGACCAAAAGGAAATGGAGATATGCAAGCAGCAAAGCGAGATTGAAATGCGCCACCTATCGGCGGTAGACAGATTTAAGCGTTATGGGCGTTAGAGTGGGCGTGGCAAAATTTTGTTTTGGGTCAATCGATAGGTATTGACGAGACCAGTACAGTTCAGTTAAAATTTTGTATCTAGCATGAAAATTGTGGGCGCCACAGGCTTGGGCGGTATGTGGGCGTTAGAGTGGGCGTGGCATATTTGCGTAACAAACTTGCGCTGCGCACAAGGCTACGAAATCTAACTCTGAGATCCCAATACTCTATCCTTGATAGTTTCCGAGATATCCACGTTCATATTTACGATTTTTTGAAGTTTGTGGGCGGTTTGTGGGCGTGGCAAACTTGTTTTTTATCAATCGATAGGTATTGATGAGAACAATACAATACATTAAAATTTTTATTCTAGCATCAAAGCTGTAGGAGCCACAGTTTTGGGCGTTTTGTGGGCGTTAAAGTGGGCGTGGCACTCTGCTGAAACAAACTTTTCCTGCGCAGAAATCTTAGGAATCTGCAAGCCTAATCCCAGTATTGTAGCTCTTATAGTTTCCGAGATCTCAGCGTTCATACGGACATAGATCGACTCGGCTAGTGATCCTGATCAAGAATATATATACTTTATGGGGTCGGAAACGCTTCCTTCTGCCTGTTACATACTTTCCGATGAATCTAGTATACCCTTTTACTCTACGGGTAACGGGTATAAAAACACCAAAGATATAATTTAAAAAAATTTTTTTTTCGGGTATTCCTATGGGATCTATAAGATATAGTTGTCCGAAATCATAATACCCTCTGCAAGAGTATAAAAATAATATTTATTTATTGTTTTTTTTTAACTTCTACTCTTGGTAATATCATTCTTATAATATTTCAAATCTTTAAGTACAATTATATTACTTGGAAAATAAATACGGTAGTAAAATTAATTGGAACATTATTTTAAGATTTCTGCATTTAGTTTTTAGTTTTCTAAAATTAGGAAAGGTCTGTACATACAATGCTCCCACGGGAAGGGCCTGCCAGAGTATAGAAACTTCGACTTGCCGAAGATAGCTTCCTTTCGTTTTTCTTACTCCTTTACGTGCTTTCTATTTTGTTTTGCTTTTCTAAGGATAATTAGCAAGAAAAGATAATAACGAAAACACCGAATTTCAACCCTGCGAGCGCCGATTAAAAGCAAAGAACACTAGATTACAAAAAAAGGAAAGAGAGGGAAATCTACCGTTATCGTAAGCAGTTTTCAACGCTGCGCCGACTTGAAATCTGTAAATAATGGTTGATGTATTAAAATGAAATACCTAAATAAACATTCGTGTTAACTTCCAGTAGGGCAGTGTGGGGTAATGTGACGAGTATGATAAGGAGACGAAATCGTTAAATCTCACATGTTAAGTCACTTTAAAAGTTCCAAAACTTTTAGTATATTTATTTTATTGTGACGACCATGCATTTACATTTATTTATAAAAAGTCGCGTAATTTGTTCGTAAGATAGTATTGAGTACAAAGGTTGGGCAAATATTAGCAAGCCTCTTGAATTTATAGTGTTTTTGGCAGTGTTTTGGAATTAATGGACTAGTTGTAAATATTTTGTTGATATATTATTATTAGATAATTCCAGCTAAGGAATAGAAACAAGTAAGAACGCTATAGTCGAGTACCTCGACTATCAGATACCCGTTACTCAGCTAAAGGGACAAAAGGGAAATGGAGATATGCAAGCAACAAGCATTGAAATGCGCCACCTACTCGCGATCTCAATATATGGTTATGTGGGTGGTAGACAGACTTAAGCGTTATGGGCGTTAAAGTGGGCGTGGCAAACTTTTTTTTGGGTCAATCGATAGGTATGGACGAGACTAATTTCACTTAAAAATTTTTCTAGCTTGAAAACTGTGGGCGCCACAGGCGTAGGTGGCTTGTGGGCGTTAAAGTGGGCGTGGCAATCTTTTTTTTTTTGATCAATCGATGGGTATTGACCGTTCTATTACATTTCAGTTAAAATTTTTTATCTGGCATACAAATTGTGGGCGCCACAGGTTTGGGCGGTGTGTGGGCTATAGAGAGAGCGCGGCATCGCCTTACAAACTTGCTCACGTCACATAACTAGATTACGTAAAAAGAATGTTAAATTTAAATGGCAAAAAGCATTTGAATAGCTTAAAATTCAATAGATGAAGCCCACACTACTGCAGTATCCAGATTTTAATAAAGAATTTTGTATAACAACAGATGCAAGCAAACAAGCGTGTGGAGCTGTTCTTACTCAAGATTACAATAGCACCCAGCTACCAGTAGCCTATGCATCAAGATCATTTACAAAAGGATAAAGCAAAAAAATACAACTAAACAAGAGTTAGCAGCTATCCACTGGGCGATTAATTATTTTCGACCATATATTTATGGAAGACAGTCAAAACAGACTTACTTATTTTCAATGACAAACCCGAGCTCAAAACTAACACGAATGAGACTAGACTTAGAAGAATATGATTTTACTGTGGAGTATCTTAAGGGAAAAGACAATCATATAGCCGACGCGCTTTCAAGAATAACTATAACGGACTTAAAAAATATTCAAACGAATAATAAAATTCTGAGAGTCACTACCAGAAATCAAAGTAAACAGGAAAATTCCTGCGCAGGAACAGAAAAAGAAAAAATAGATTTGCCTAGGCAAACTCTAAATAAAGCTTCTAAGCCCAACGTATAAGAAGTCATTGTAAATGACGAGGTAGGAAAAGTAGTGACCTTGCGAATAACAGATTCACTATGCTTACTAAAGCATGGAAAAAAAGTTATAGCAAGAATTGGTGTTAGCGATATGTACACCAATGAAATTCTCGACTTAGGTCAGTTCTTTCAAAGGCTTGAAAAAGAAGCCGGTATACTAAATATCAGCCAACTCAAAGTGGCACCAAGCGAAAAGATCTTTGACACAATCTCAATAAAATCTTGTAAAATAAGGGGCAATAAAAAATTACAATCCTTAAGAGTAGCGCTACTCACGCCGGTGACCCTATTATCAAATAACGATAAAGAG
This sequence comes from Drosophila subpulchrella, assembly GCF_014743375.2. Taxonomy (NCBI): domain Eukaryota; kingdom Metazoa; phylum Arthropoda; class Insecta; order Diptera; family Drosophilidae; genus Drosophila; species Drosophila subpulchrella. The sequence continues at coordinate 8,859 of NW_023665623.1, forward strand.
ATATAAGCGTTAGAAGAAGCATAGCCTTCCTCCTATAGTTTCCGAGATCTCAACGTTCATCCGGACGGACGGATAGACGGACAGACGGACATGGCTAGACTGACTCGGCTTGTGATCCTGATCAAAATTCTATATACTTTATGGGGTCGGAAACGCTTCCTTCTGCCTGTTACATACTTTCCGTCGAATCTAGTATATCCTTTTACTCTACGAGTAACTGGTATAAAAGCCTCGTATCGATATACCGATAGTTAAGTAGACCTTATCGCAAAGTTAACTATGTATCTCTCTTGCTCATCCCAAAAAGACACACACACATTGAAACTTTGAATTACACGTGAGGTTAAGCGCCGAAGCTTTGGAGTATTATACCAGCTAAGATAAAAGATTAAATACAGTCCACATCTTTACTTATTTGCAAGCATTTTGGTCCATCGATCCGAATTGTTTCGGGTTCGTTTAGTTTTCTAGCGAATTGGTAAATGGTAAAATTTTCGTTCACTAAACTAAGAAACTAAGTACTACGCATTGCACACTTTGTTATCAGATGCCATCGCAGAGAGAAAACGGACAAACTCTCATTCGTCTACCCTAATCGCCAACGTTGGGGACCCACTTGAACGATTGGCTACCACACAAGCACAGCTGGTGGCTTCGCAAAGCAAATTCTTGGACCTGAGGATCGAAAATATCAAGATTGAGTCTTTTCATGACAACTGCGAAGATTGGCCTCAATTTTCAGACCTGTTGACAGACGCGAAAACCTCACCAGCTGCCAGTAATTCCATTACTTTAAGTCTAATTTGGATTGAAAGGTGAATTACATTTCCGTCACCGAAGAGAATTATGTTGAAGCTTGGGATAAACTAGTACATCGGTACTACAAAAAGCCATCAATAACGAGAAATTTTATTGCATGTTTTTTTTTTAGCGTTACACACCGTTTTAGCTTCGGGAGTGGCGTGCTTGCGCAAGCTAGCCGATGAAGCGGACGAGTTCAGACTAGGCGCACTTTGTTGTGATCAGCGGGAACCATGGCTAATACTACTAAGCAAACTGGATATGGAATCTCGCCAACCCGAGGTTGAACGGCCTTTTCGGAATATTGGTTCTACTAACAAGGTTCACGGGATACGCGCCGCTAACGTACACGTCGCTGGCGAAGCTTCGAATTCATTCAGATTTGTATTGTCTGTACACAACCGCACTCGATAGCGGCCTATACTTAATTTCTATCAATGGAAATATTAGATCGTTGATCATTCGTAAGGCTTCACAAATTGTGCTTTAATTGTTTTAGTCGCAAACATGTCACTAGGAAATGTCACTTCGAAATTCAGGTGTCGTTTCTGCAAAGGATCACATCATACTCTGGTACGTCAAGATTCACAGACCCACAGCAGCTATCACACCGGTCAGCAAGAGAATATCGAGTTTTTTTGTAGAGGCTGGACATCTTGCACGAGCCCAGACCATGATGACCACCATACTAGCCATGCAATGGACAGATGTGGTAAAAAGTCTTTTTGCCGAATTCTTCTGGACTCGGGATCAACAATCACATTGGCTACGGAGGCTTTCAATCAAACCATCGACGCACCTCGTACCCATGCGCACATTTCGGTTATTGGTCTTTTCTCTCAAGTCGCAGGTACAACTCGTGGGCGTCCCAAAAATTTATCTGCAGTCGAGAGTTTTGAAGAACCTCCAGGAAAATTAAGTTCTGATTATGAGTTCTTTATGTGCCTCTGTACCAGCCGAGTAATATACAAAGTTAGGGAGATCTACAAGGCTTTTTGTCGACACCCACAAGTGAAATAATTACGGGGTATACATTGTGGGGTACCTGTTAAGAAGGGAATTCCACCAATTCATGACCCTTCTCTGCAATTCTTCTCTTCTTTTCAGCATTAAAAAAATAATTTTTGCGAATTCTTGATGGACTGCTTAAAATGGAGACACATAGAAGCGCTAGGTAAACACCAGCTCATCGTGCCGAAGTATTATGGCAATATCGGTATGTTTTTTTACACGGATATCGAAAAAATGCTCCCGAACATACGGACTTTCAACAGATTGTTTTAGCACTATCGGTTGCTAGTCGTAATCTACGGGATGTCCATACCTGGCAGTAAGAGTTCTATCACCATCGATACCCACGGGCAGCTTTCTCGCTATTAACGGATGCAATTACAAAGACGGTTACATGTAGATGTACTCGTAAAGAAAAGTCTAACAAGCCACTCAACTTCTTACTGAAAGCTACTACTCATCAGGAATTTCGAATTGGATTCATCTTTTTTTCGAGTAGTTAGCTACGTTTTCCGCTTCATAATCAAATTGCGTTCTGGGCTGATTGAAAGTCATACTTATAGTTCGATTTACCAGATGTCGTCAAAACAAATTGCCTAACCTAGCGAATTCCAGACAACTAAGCTAAAACACATTCAAATCTCTTCGTTTCTATTGGAGTATAACGCTGTCAAACATGATTGCCACTTGCCCAGGAATTCCAAGCTGCTGAAACTAACACCGTTTTTCAGATGATTCTGGATTGCTGCGCATCGGTGGAGGTATCGACTGATCAGTGCTGTCGCTCAACGCAGAGTACCCGACCACAATTTATGTTATCGGCACGTTCTGGGGAACATGTAGTCCGTTTTGTTGATCATGCTTCGGTCGTCATGTTACCAGATGCAACTAGACGTTGTGCTGCCTTTCCTGCAGTCAGTTGAGCTTGGATATCTAAGGGGTCGACTCCGAGGATCGTTTCTAGAGCTTGGGTTGAGGTTGACCTCAGCGCCCCCCGTTATGCAGACCAGTGCCTGCCGCTGAGTTCTCGCCATAAGCTCGGTGTCTGTCTGTCACACAACTCTTCAACTCTCCCGTGTGCAGTCGCTTTATTAAACGCTCTATAAAATAAACGATATTCCACGGAAAATTACATTTATAAAATTGAAGAAAGTCTATAACCGCCTAATATACCACCAGCTCTATCCGCGAACAACACAACATAATGCTAATAAACAAAGTTGACTCTATAAACCAGAAAATAAATTCTTGCTGAACAACAAGTGCGGTTGTGCGTGCACCTTCAGTGAGAGACAATCGGTGCGGCAGCATCTTCGGAGTGCAAGAGAGAAAAAGATTGCCCCATCAGCTAAGGCAGCATAAGGCAGCTATTCACTATTGTCGATAAGGCAGTTTGTCGGTAAAGCAGTGCCTGGTTGCAAGCTAAGCTACAACTTAAACTTAAAGATTAAATCCGAAAGATACAATACAAACACAACCGACAAATACACCTTACTTTAATCAAATCAAACAATAAATACACCTAAAAAAGTCATGGGTTCTTCTGCTCCACCCACTAAACGTACCCGCAACAATGCTGGAACTGCCAGCGAACGCATCTCGGATGTAAATTCGCCTCAGCTTCTGGAGCTCCTAAAGACTCGCTTCGAGGAACAAACCGAGAAAATTGAGTCGGCCGTTCGGGAAGCTGAACAGCGAACGCTTGGACATATATATCCATATTGTTTCAGCTCTTGAATTTTGACTGTTACTTCATTGAAGTGAAAATCATAGAGCGCACCGACGTTTCACGATATAGTTGTGGGATGCGGCAGTACATAGTGACGTTTTCCCCTAGTTTCGCACCAACAGAAGTAAAAAACTGTGCTAAGTTTTGAGCACATTAACGACAGGAAGACTGCGCTTTCGGCTAATGGCCATAATTGAACATTTGTGTTTGACTAAATTTGATGTGCTCCTCTCAAATTTATACATATTTCTGCCTTTGTTGCACACTACTGCATCAGTCGTCCCTATGCCGTTTTTAGTAAACAGTCGTGAAAAGGTGTCCCACACTTTGCTCCGACCACGTGAAGCAGTAGGCTTCAGCTCACCAGCTAATAATTTCGATTTTATTGTGGCAGCATACCCTTTAAAAGACGATTCAGTTGGTGTGTCCAGCGTTAACGTTTGATTGCAAACAATTTTGCTTTAATATACATGTGTACAAATGAACATTCACATACATACATATATTTGATAATCACAAAAATATAAAAAAACACATATACTTTGTTACAAAACATATATATTATGACAAAAACTTATATTTTCTTGTGCGTTCATTGCACGAGCGTCGTTTTCCTTGCAATCTATGTTTATGCACTTATTAAAAAGTACTGCACTCATCTCCACAGTTGTACACAGTTAACACACAAGCTGTACAGCGTATTAAAAAAAGACAAACGTAGTAAGCACTCACGAAGAGTACAAACATATACTGTTCTCACTCGAAGTGAGTACACTGAAAATGTTGTGCTATCTTTTTCTGGCCTATAGAGTATACTGTACAGTAAGGAATGAGTGCAGTATTTTTAAGAACACTACACTACTGTACAGATCTGTTATGCTACAAATGAGTACATTCATGCAGAAGTCTATTGTAATTCTTAAAATAACTGAATGACAGTTATGCATTAGTAATGAGTTAGTAGAGAAATGTTACCTACTAAGACCGTTTAAGGGATTCAAGTGCGTGACTTGGGGGATACCGAATTTGGCCGAGAGTTGCAATAAAGGGAATTAAAATGAAGGTAAAAAAGGTTAAATTAAAATGACAAGTGAATACAGAATTGCGAGAACACGATAGAGTTGTTAAGAGTTGTTGGGCGTTCAGGACTCATTTTTTCGAGATCGAACTCGCTGCTAATCTTAGAAATAATTCCTAAGTGTTTCAAAGACCATGCCATACAAATTTGCTTCGCCGGAATGTCAAGGCTGGAATTCAAGGAATTGTTTTAATACTGCTATAAAGGCATCGAGCCACTGTCTGCCGTATTGCTCAACACTCTTACCGGACGCCCGAATCCAAAAGTCCTTGTCAGTATATGGCAGCAGGCTGACGAAGTCTTTTCTGACGAAATAGAAAGAAATGAACCAAGAAGAGATAGCTGTTTCCTTAGTTTTGCCACACACATCCCAAATCGATCCCAGACTGCAAAGTTACGTTTTCACTTCAAACATTGAAATCGGAATGAACTGCAGCAGCTCTTAAATGCTTTTGCGCTCAAAAAAAGAGCGACATCTCTGGATCGGATCAAGAAACGGACAGGAAGAGGTTAAGAGCGCGGGAGCCAAGTATACAAATTTTGGCCATATTGCATCTGGATGTAGGAACGACTTCAGCGAATAACACAACAGCAACGACAAGCGAGTTAACATGTGTGCAATGTTGGAGCCAACTGGTATTATTTTTATTCCTCTTACTTACCTCGTTTTGCAGTTGTCTTACGCGTTGAGTGAAGTTTTTAATTTCCTGTGTCAACGCTTGGACTAATTTCTTGCTATTCCGCAGCTCCTTGAAAAGGATCTCCATTTGCTCCTCGAACCTCGACTTTAGGAGCTGGAGCTGGGAGTCAGGCTAGTTTTTTACCCTGGCGCTTAGGGAGAGACATGTTGTTGTGACATTAAATTGAGTGCTTTTGCTGAATTGAGTTAATTTTTTTTGTTTCGGTATCGTTTGGTTCTTATTACTTTATGTTTTGCTTGGGTGGTTTGTGATTGTTTGTTCCTGGAAATGTTACCTGTGTGTGTTAGTGTCTTATGTTGCCTTGCACTTTTCTTATAGTTGGATAATTCAGTTTTAATTGTATATTTCACACCGTTTTATTTCTATAAAATCGTTGAAAAATCAAAGTTATATAGCTTGTACGGAAATTTTCAAATTAATTCGTTCGATATTTTAAGTTTTTTAAGTGATTTTTGTAGAGCCCTTAGTTGAGCGACATAATCTACATGGTAAAATGTTTTTCGTTTGTACTGGCTACCAATGGCAGGCGTCATTGCAGGCGAACGAGTATTGCAAGAGAACTCAAATGGCACACGGTCCACGTGTGAAATCCTATTCCGAAAACCGTCTCGAAAACGATAAACAAAGTAGATGAGGCTCGCGTTGACTTGGCAGTGATAACTGATAGTTGGCTAATCGCTGAGCAGAAGGTTGACTTGGGTACAGTTGACACAATTAAATGGAGGTGAGATGGAAGTGTACAGAACTAAAACCTATGAAATGCGAGCAGCAAAATTCAGAGAAGTGGCAAGTCTTGTAGCTGGTCGATCGTTTTCTACCGCAATACGATACTCCATTTTAGGTCGTTTCCAAATTAAGACATAAAAGTATATTTGTCGGTTTGCTTTATTATACCCGTTACCAGTAGAGTAAAAGGGTAAATTATCAATTATGAGTGCTAGTCCCACGCCGCGGTCAGTGACTTCACAGCTGGGGAAAGATTAGATTCCAGATGGTTGGTTTCCACTGGGATGCTTGGCGGTTGCCAAGGGTATTCTTCCTTCTCGCTGGGAAGTTATGTTGGGAGTTACTAACACCGTTGCTACGGCCCTTAAGGCACGATAACAAATTTCATAAAATAATTCAAATGTAACGGCTAAGCCGGAGTTTGTTTCTAGCGATTCCCGGTTTTATACCCGTTACTCGTAGAGTAAAAGGGTATACTAGATTCGTCGGAAAGTATGTAACAGGCAGAAGGAAGCGTTTCCGACCCCATAAAGTATATATATTCTTGATCAGGATCACTAGCCGAGTCGATCTAGCCATGTCCGTCTGTCCGTCTGTCCGTCTGTCCGTCTGTCCGTCTGTCCGTCTGTCCGTCTGTCCGTCTGTCCGGATGAACGCTGAGATCTCGGAAACTATGAGAGCTAGGCTATTGAGATTTGGCGAGCAGATTCCTGAGCTTCTTACGCAGCGCAAGTTTGTTTCAGTAGAGTGCCACGCCCACTCTAACGCCCACAAACCGCCCAAAACTGTGGCTCCTACAGTTTTGATGTTAGATAGAAAATTTTAACTGAAATGTATTAGTCTTGTCCATACCTATCGATTGACCCAAAAAAAATTTTTCTACGCCCACTCTAACGCCCACAAACCTCCCAAGAAAAAGAGCTATGACGTCAGAGCCAGACAGTGCGAAATGTTTTTACGCGTGTATGTGTGTGTATGTAAATAGTTGCCGGCCGAACTTAGCGGCAAAGAGAAAAGCACTGCCGGCGCTCAGAGAGAGCAAAGTGCGCGGCTAACTTATTCTATTGAACAATGAATTTGTCACGCCTACCCTAACGCACACAACGCTTAAATCTGTCTTCCGCCGGTAGGTGGCGCATTTAAATCTCGCTTTGCTGCTTGCATATCTCCATTTCCCTTTGGTCGCTTAAGCTGAAGTAACGGGTATCTGATAGTCGAGGTACTCGACTATAGCGTTCTCCCTTGTTTTGAATATAAAATCAAACTAAACTCTAAAGTTAACATAAAGTCAAATGCCTGGCCGGATGCCCGTGGCAGACCGCTGACCAAGCACAAATTGCAAGAGTCGTACGATCGCTGACCACTAACAAGACAAAGTCACAGCCCATAGCGGCGCACTTTGCTGGCTCAGCTCTCAGACACCATAAGGGCAGTACAATATTAAAGTGCACCCATAAAAAATATAAGTGTGATATATAAAATGTATGAGAGTATGATATGAAAAGTATAAAGGTGATATATAGAAAATATAAAAGTGATATATAAAAATATAGGAATGCGATTAGTAATAATGTAATATATAGAAATGGAATTTATAAAATATAAAATTGGCCTGTCTAGCCTATGCTAAGAACTGGTTTTTGACTACTCCCCGCTTAAGTCTGTCGCCGTCCTCGGTGATAGCCATTTCGTCGATGACCTGCAACTTGAAAGATGTTCGCTTCCGACTCCAACGATGTTGCAGCAGGATCAGGCCGCACAATGTGAGGCAATCTGCGACTCCCACGGCGAATCAAATTCGCGAAGATCCCCCGGCTGAAAACCTTTGGCGCCCACAATTTTCATGCCTAGATAAAAAATTTTAACTGAAATGTATTGGTCTCGTCAATACCTATCGATTAATCCAAAAAATGTTGCCACGCACACTCTAACGCCCATAACGCTTAAGTCTGTCGCTCATCTGACGCTCATCGCATGTTGGTAAACTGCTTATTATAATCATAAGAACTGAAAGTAGTCAATAAACAGAATCAGGAAAGTAAACATAGATAGCAAACAACTTACTTTTTGAAAAAAATTTTCGTGGTCGCTGCGAGAATCGGGCTCACGACCGCTGGGTCCGCAGTCGAGAACACTACCGCTGCACCACAGACACATCGGGTTAGGCGACGCTCAAAAGGGTTCATATCTCAATTTGTTCTCAAAAACAGTTGTCAACTTAATTCTAAGAAATATTCTCAATAATAACAACAAATTATGTTTTATTTTACTCAATTAGACTAAGTACATTAAAAAACTTTTATGTACTGTACTATACGTTTTTTTTGTTTTTTATTTTTACGTGTACTACATTCTTTTTACCTTTGCACACAAAACTGTTTAAGAACTCAATTCTAAGAACTTGGACAAAAAGGAAAAATAAATGTTGACTTTTCGTGGGCTCGAACTCACGCCATTTAGATGAGCTTGAAAGTTCAACGCATTAGACCGCTAGGGTACCGATTTGAAAATTTCAAGGGCGATTTTCTAGTTTCAAGGGTGATTTTAATTGATTTTTTGTTCTACGAAATATTGGGATTTGCCCTAATTAGGAGAAAATATCAATAGCATTTGATCGGAAAACTCGCCTCAACTAATAGAAATAATTGGCATTTTAGAAAAATTACCCCCTAAAATATATTTTCTATGTCGATTTTTTCTTATACTTAGGGCGATTTTCTTAATGTTAGGGCGATTTCATGTTTAGGGCGATTTTTCTAATATTTAGAAAAATTATTTTATGAGTGTACTAGGATAATATCGGTGTTTTGCCCAAAACTATGGCCTAGTGCTAGAATAAAAATTGTATCTGAAAGCTATTGTTTCTCATCAATACCTATCGATTCCCTCAAAAAAGTTTGACACGCCCATTTTAACGGCCACAAACCGCCCGCAAGCTTCAAAAAATCGTAAGTATGAACGCGGATATCTCGGAAACTATCAAGGAGAGAGAATTGGGATTTCAGATTTAGATTCCGTAGCCTTGTGCGCAGCGCAAGTTTGTTACGCGAATATGCCATGCTCGCTCTATCGCTTAAATCTGTCTGCCGCCCATATAACTATATATTGATATTGATCTCGCTTTGCTGCTTGCATATCTCCATCTCCCTTTTGCTGAGTAACGGGTATCTGATAGCGTTCTTCCTTGTTTTATTATATTTATGTATTATTTTATCTTAGCCTGATGGCCGATCGGGCGACTATATAGGAGCCACAGGTAAACATTTGATGTTATCAAGATTTTTTGCCAATATTACTATGTAAAATGCTTTATCTTTAACTTTTATTCAATTTAAGTCACATTTTAACTCATAAAATCTGTAAGATTTAAAAACGTTGGAATCGTTTTATTAAAATCGTAATATTTTATGTAAAGAAATGTATAATGACCCGCTTTCGGCCAGATTAACGTCGATATCACGGGAAGAATAAAATCCAGAAAATGGGAACTTTACATTTCTCAAGTCGCGCCCAGTTATGCCGTTAGAATACAAATGAATATATACAGATTTTAGTAAAGCATTTGACTCTGTAAACTACTCCATGTTTCTAATTTGTTAACTTGGATTTCAAGTTATTTAGTTGGTAGATCTCAGAGGCTGTTTGTGCCTAACCGAAGTAGACACTCGCAAGACGATTGCGTCACGGCAATGGTAACGAGGTTACTGCGATGCCGGACCACAAGCGATGCGGGAAACTGCGCTGAGGTTGAGCTAACGTAGGTTAGCTGCTAGGTTCAGATAGTGTATTACGAGTCCTATTCCCAGAAGTAGGAAGTAGAACTGCGGAGTTATGAGTTTGCGTTGATAACTGACTTGATGCATGTTTATATACTACTTGGAACTCGGAAGTTTAGTGTAATGATTAGTGACTTAAGCTACATTCTAAGCTAGGTAGGTAGGAAGGTAGGTCAGGGAGTTTTTATTATGGTAGCAGCTTGAGTAGTTGGCTCGGCTGACACTGCAAAATGTGCTGACTGTGTCAGCGTACCGTTGTGACGGTGAGTTAGTGAGACATATAATATGCTGATAAGCAATTCTCATCTGCAGTGGGTGCTACTGAGCGCCTGGTACTGTTCCCAACTTGGCTACTGCTTGATTTGTTGGGTGCTGGTCATGTTGAGCACCCTTGGGTACGAACAAAGGGCTACATTTAAAAAAGCTATTTCCAATATGATCTACGTGACATCTAGAGTGCCTCAGGGGTAGTCATTTAGGCCCTTTGCTGTTTACTCTGTTTATAATACATGCATTTCGATTTAGCGTCGCTTGTGAACGGTTGTATTTACTCTTGTGCTCTGAATTTTTGTCTATTCTGTGATTTTTTGCGAGTGTTTTGTGTTTGTTTATTAACAAAGCTCAGTCTAACCGCTGGGTAAGTGTGTTTAGTGTTTTTTACTAGATCTCCCAGTGATTATAGTTATTTTAACATTTATATTAGATTTGTTTAATCTCCTAGCTTTGTTAGTGTAATTTTATACTCACTAAACTCTTTGATTTTCACTCTCTCCTCCCGCTCTATATTACAACTGTAACTTAAACTCTCTCTGAACCTGCCAAATTTCTGGTAGACTTTTGGTGTGCTATTCTCTTGTCTCTCTCTCTCTCTCTCTCTCTTGCTGGCTATACATTGTAACTGTTCCTGCGTAAAGTTGTCAGTGTCCCACAAGCAACGCTCAATCGATAAAAGATTTATTCTCTCGTGCTCTCTTACATTTAAAATAATACGCGATCTCGCGCTCTTATTTGTTTTCGTGTTTTGTGCCTTTGTGGTTTTGGAATTTGATCCCAGTGCCAAATTTACTTGAGGTATTTTTCATATATTATTTTATTTCATTTCATTTCCTTTAAATGGCTCTTGTTTGCTCAAAGAAAAACTGTACTCTTTCGTGGTTCAACTAAAGACCCTTTTATTTTCTGCTGGCTCTGTGAATCGATGATGCACGTTAAATGCGCAGGATTTACTGGTAGAGTCAAAGACTTCATTGATCAGAATTCTGGACTCATGTGGTCATGCGGATCCTGCAAGGAAATGGTTGTTGAGATGAGCGGCTTTATGAAGCAGACTCGAGACAGCCTTTTGAATCTCTCTGGTGCTTTTAAACAGCTCAATGAGGGGTTCAATTCCGTTTGTGCCCAATTTAATAATAAAAAATTACTAACTGAGTCGCCTAAACGTAAAAAAACCAGCTTAGCGGCAGTTAATACGGTCACGGTATCCACCCCCAAATCCGAACTTGGTGGCTGCAGCAGTCTCTGTTAACACTGTGGTAAGTGAACCTACTGCGCCTATGGATACAGCTGTTTCAGGTGAAGTCACTGCTTCTCGAAGTCGGGTGGTAAAGAAACCTTCAGTGCCGGCTACGGTTGCCGACCGTACCTATAGGTACAGAAGTTACTGTTTCTGGCTCTCAGCTTAGTGAGGTGCAATCTGCTGCTGGGGGACGTAAGAAATTATCAGTTGTTCCACATAGAAAACAATTATTTGTTTCGAGATTCACCCCAGATACCACATCTGAGGATGTTTTGGAATTTATTCGTGAAAAATTCCCATCCGAGAATATTTCAGTTGAACAATTTAGATTTTCTTATGCTCGTAGTATATCGTCTTTTTAAAATATTTGCTCCGCCTGATGTGTTTAAGGTACTACTTTCTGAAAGCTTTTGGCTTAATGATGATTTAGTAATAAAAGAATTTGTTCCCAATAAACCGAGAACAAATAACAGACCTTCCACTGCTCCAAAAAACTAAAAAGTTTATTTTTGGCTTATCAAAATGTTAGGGGACTAAATATGAAGCTACCCAAGCTTTATGCTGACTCCTCTGCATTTACTGCTGATATTTTGGCTTTTACGGAAACTTGGCTGAAACCAGAGATATCTGACAATGAAGTTCTGTCTAACAATTTTAATGCCTATAGGACCGATCGCTCCTCACGTAGGGGAGGCGGTGTGCTGATTGCCGTTAGCACTAGCCTAACATCCGAGAGAATTCACTCTGATACTCCTAATGAAATTAAATTTGTTAGTGTGAAAGTTTCCTTGCAATCATTTTCAATATTTGTTACATGTTCCTATATTCCACCTGGCTCTGATATAATAATTTATGAGCACCACCTGTCTGCGATAAAATCTGTTCTATCCCTTCTTTCTAACAGTGACCTTTTGATTGTTTTGGGTGACTTTAATCTCCCGGATATTTCTTGGTCTCCTCCTACTGACTCACTAGTCGCTATACCTCTATCCGCCCATGATTTTGTAGATGGTCTTCTAGAATTATCGTTACAGCAAGTAAGCTTTATACGGAATTCATTAAATAGACAACTAGATCTCGTGTTTGTTTCAGACCCGTCTGAAGTCACGGTATCTAGAATTGACGCTTCTTGTTGTACCTGAAGACCGATATCATCCAACAATGGAATTGACAATCTGCCTCCCATGCGTTGATACCCTCTCTCCTTTAGTTTCTCAAACCAAAGTGAGATGTTTCCGAAAATGTAACTATAAAAAACTTAACGACATGATTTCTCAATATAATTGGACAGAATTGTAACAATTGTATGGATATTGAAAGTGCCACTGAACACTTCTATATAGTGTTAAATACCTTTTTTAATGAATGCGTTCCTGATAGGCTTCCTTCAAAGCTAAACAGGCCTCCTTGGTTTATCAATGCGCTTCAAAGACTTAAAAACCTTAAAACAAACACCTATAAAAAGTATAAAAAATCGGGGAAAGCATCTGATTTTTCGAAATATGTGGTGGCTCGATCGGACTTTAATGTTCTCAATAGTCATTGCTATTCTATGTATTTAAGTCGATGTAAATTCGAATTTTCAAATGATCCGAAGCAGTTTTATAACTTTGTTAATGCCAAGCGTAAGTCGTCGGCATTGCCCTTCATCTGTACGTTTTAACTCAATGGAGGCATCGACGGATTCTGAAATTGCTGATTTATTTGCCGAGTTTTTCCAAACTACTTATAGTTCGGTTGCTTGGTCAAATTCTAACTACCCTAATCCCTTAAATAGGGCAAACTGTATTTTTACCCTGAAATTACGGAAAGTTCTCTCATAAGAGACTTAGCAACAACAACGCCAACTTATTCTCCCCGGTCCAGATGGACTCCCCGGGTGTGTGCTTAAGTTTTGTGCGTCGACCATATGTAAACCGATTCTTAAACTTTTTAATTTGTCTATTTCATCATCAGTTTTTCCTACTATCTGGAAGGACTCTTTTATCATTCCACTTCACAAAAAGGGTGCGAAGGCGGATGCCCAGAATTATAGAGGTATTTCCAAATTGTCGGCAATTCCTAAAGCATTTGAACGTATTATTACTTCTCATTTGCAACATTTATGTTCCTCGCTAATATCACCGTGTCAGCATGGTTTTGTTAAGCGAAGATCGACCACCACCGACCTTCTTGAATTGTCATCTATTGTAATAAATGGATTTAAGAAAAAAATGCAGACTGACGTTATATATACAGATTTTAGTAAGGCCTTTGACTCTGTCAACCACTCTCTTCTTTATTCAAATTAAATCAGCTTGGGTTTCCATGTAAGCTATTAACTTGGATTTCAAGTTATTTGAATGGTAGGACTCAGAGGGTTATATTCAAGAACGCTGTTTCAAAATTGATCTACGTGACATCTGGAGTGCCTCAGGGTAGTCATTTGGGTCCTTTGCTGTTTACTTTGTTTATTAACGATCTTCCCTCTACCATAAAACATTCTCGTGTACTAATGTATGCTGATGATGTTAAGCTTTGTTTATCATATAACGATATAGCTTCGGGTTCCAACTTACAGTCAGATATTGATTGTTTTCAGGGATGGTGTGAGTATAACCTTTTAAATTTGAACTGCCTTAAATGCAACGTTATGACTTTTTATAGGGGTACTCCTACTTTTGTTAGTTACTCTCTTCAAAATACGTCACTCGACCGTATATATTCCGTTAATGACTTAGGCGTTCTTCTGGACCCAAAACTTAAATTTGACTGCCACATAATGTCCACTGTCAACAAGGCCATGAGTGTTCTTGGGTTTATAAAGCGTTGGTCAAAAGAATTTGATGACCCTTATACAACCAAATTATTATTTACCTCCCTTGTCCGTCCTATTTTGGAATATTGTTCTTCAGTTTGGAGTCCACAATATCAAGTGCACATTGGACCGTATTGAGTCGGTACAAAAAAAAATTTCTTCTTTTTGCCCTTCGTAGTTTGAACTGGGATCAAAACGTAAGGCTACCTTCCTATCAGAGTAGATTACTATTGCTTAATTTACCTACACTTGTAAATCGTATAGAACAATGCTTGGTACTATTTTTATGCAAAATCTTATTAGAGGTGATATTGATTCTGTAGAACTTGTAAACCGCCTAACTTTCAATGTCCCTGCTAGACTAACACGAAATTATTATCCCCTAAATTTGCCACGATGTACATCAAATTTTTGTCTGCACGAGCCCTTTCGCGTTCTATGTAATAATTATAACAATCTTTACCATTTAATTTGCACATCAAATTCTATCCCGGTATTAAAAACTAATATTTTAACTCATTTGCTTCATTCTTAGTTGCTTCTTTTATTTTCATTTGTGTCCCTATTTGTTTTTTGTATCTTCCTCGCGAACTCGCCTTTTTGCCCAAATTTATAGAAGGGCCCCGCGCGTAACAAGCCGTGCTTGGTGTCGTTGGGCCACTTGTTTGTACTGCTCGTAGTGCATCAACGTCCATCATATAATATATCAATCAAAAACACCTCTTAGCAAGGTAAAGAGTAGTGGCGAACGCGCCTTTAACAAAATATCTGATATCAACAAATGTGACGAAAAATGATATTACATTCGATAAAATAAATAAACTATATTAAATTTATGATTTTGGCCTGTAACAGTAAATATTTATTTACCTAAAATGTAATATAAGTTTATTTATTTTATCGAATGTAATATCATTTTTCGTCACAATTGTTGATATCAGACATTTTTGTTAAAGGCGCGTTCGCCACTACTTTTTTACCTCGTTAAGAGTGTTTTTCTTTGATATCGGAAGTTTTTTTTTTGCTCAAGAGTTTAAGTATCCCAATACCATGACTAGGAGTCGTCCCCATATGGCTTGGCTATTGAAAAACCAAACACACAGATTCGACCTCTAATCTTAGCTGAACGCCACCTTAAATTAGGCACAACAAGTTTAATCGCTTCAATTACTTATTTTAATAGCACAAGTTTGGAACCTCAAGGGCTGTATAGATTCAGATTCCAAGAAAATTCTATCGTTTCTTACATTTCCCGCCGAACTAGCGGGTTTTTCCAAAGTGGTCGAACAAATAGATCAAGTTTCCTATTTCGATTAGATTCATGCAAGTAAAGGACCCTAAAACCATAACAGATTTTCCGTTTGAAAAAATCTAATAGAATATTTTTCATCAAATTGGTTTTATTCTTGTTTATTCCAATAAGTATGAAATATTTCGTATACGGAGCTGAAACGAGTTGCACTTTTTATCGCTCAATATCTTTTCAAACGGTAATTTTTAGGGCAAAAAGTGCTATAAATCAAAAGTTGAGGAATCTCAAGGGCTATACTTGTATGATATGAAATTTAAAAAGAAAAACGTTCGACTCAATTTGAGAAAAAAAGTCAAAAAGTAGTTTAAAAAAAAACTTTTTATCATAACTCTAATTCTATTATATTCCGACAACTTTACTATATAAAGGGTATTTAGCAAATTAAATTATCTTTCAGAGTTATATAGCACGTTTCTGTAGCATTAGTTGTTTAGATACTATAAGCATTTTAAATCTCGCTTTTTTTTTTTTGATTTTCCGCTAAACTAGCGGGTTTTTCCAAAAGTCGTAGAACAAACGTTTTCTATTTTAAGCTTTTTATACACCCATAGGGTTTCCAAAACCCAAAAACTAAGATGGGATGCATACAAACCCACAAACAAAGGGACAAGCATATTCATTTTGGGAAGAAGAAGAAAATCTTGTTTTTTGAATTACTTTTGAACGGAACATCGGATTTTAACAAGTGAGGTGTCATTCGACGCGTATTCTGAGTAAGAATAAAACTAGCTAAACAGCCGGGGGTTTTTATCCCCCGCGTATCCAGCAGCTCCAATTTTCTAAATTTTTACTTTTACACTTTCACCGCTTTTTCTCCCCAAACAAATCTATATTTCGAAAGTCTTGGTATGCAATCTTCTTAGTATTTGCAATACCTTTCGATTGGTGTATCGTTACGATCGGACCATAATTGCAGATTTTCAATTCTGCGGCTATATATAGTAGTTGTCTTCGCACGCTCTTTTGCGCGCTTCGCCACTACGTGTACTGCCGTCCCACAGTGATATGAAAGTTGTTCAACATAAATTTGAGGATAAGTGTTAAAAATATACCAAATTTAAGTATACATACAAGGTGAGTTCCAAAGTAAACAGGACTTTTTGAATCTAGCGCCCTCTAGTGGCGCCATCTATATGTCAACTGGTGCGTTAGAATCTGCTATCGTTTATCAACTTCCAGTAAAAATTTCATGACATTTCATCTATTGGAAGTGAGGTTATTGCGTTTTAAGTGTCAGTATATTTTTGTCATCGGTGCGAAAATGAGCTTCGAACAAAGAGCCAACATTAAATTTTGTTTTAAAATTGGTAAAACTTTTACCGAAACGTTTTAATTAATGAAACAAGTTTATGGCGATGATTGCCTATCCCGTAGCAGAGTGCACGAGTGGTTTCAACGTTTTCAAAGTGGTCGTGAGGACATAAATGACGATGAACATGTGGGCCACCGAAATCCGTGATCACCGAAAATTCCATCGAAACTGTGCGTGAATTCATAAAAAATCAGCCGAAATCATCATTGAAATTCATGGAAATAGAATGCTATAGTCGAGTACCTCGACTATCAGATACCCGTTACTCAGCTAAAGGGACCAAAGGGAAATGGAGATATGCAAGCAGCAAGGCGAGATTGAAATGCGCCACCTACAGGCGGTAGGACAGACTTAAGCGTTATGGGCGTTAGAGTGGGCGTGGCAAATTTTTTTTTTGATCAATCGATAGGTATTGACGAGTCCAATACATTTCACTTACATACATTTTTTATCTAGCATGAAAATTGTGGGTGACACAGGTTAGGCAGGTTGTGAGTGTTAGAGTGGGCGTGGCATATTCGCGTAACAAACTTGCGCTGCGTACAAGGCTACGGAATCTAAATTTGCTTGCTAAACTTGCGCTGCGTAAGAAACTCAGAAATCTGCACGCCAAATCTCAATAGCCTAGCTCTTATAGTTTCCAAGATCTCAGCGTTCATCCGGACAGACGGACAGACGGACATGGCTAGATCGACTCGGCTAGTGAACCTGATCAAGAATATATATATAACGATATATATAACGATCAGATCGTTATTATTTTAAAATATTCAAAGAAATAAAATTTTTATCTGAAAAAATTTAAAACAGCCTTTAAAGATCAAGAAATTTCACTCAGAAAATATCTTCTGCGTTTTCGTACAGAAAATTTCTAATATTTCAAACACGGCAGGTCCATATAGAAATCTCTACCAGAAAGTAATATTTCCGACAATGAAAAAATACCCTAGAAGAAAATATCATTGTGGAATTGACCAACAATTACATTCAATATACCATCAGTTCCAATGAATCGGGACGATTCAATTTACAATGGGGGAGTTATATGACAACAATATTTAGGGGCAATTACGCAATTTATAAACAACTTTGAGCTGAGAGCTAATTTCAAAATAACTCTGACAGACCCGAGATAAATCCATGGTCAGCTATTTCTTTCAGCCAGGCCTCCACCCAGATCAGTTTTACGCAGTCCGCATCAAACGGATGCTGTAAGCATCCAAGCCGATATTGTAAGGCATCAGCATCAACCCAAGATCCCCAAAGCGATCCATAACGTAAACACCCATTTCCAGCCGAATTTAAATTTCAAATTTAATTGCCAAATTTCATTATCCTATTTTTTCGACTCTCTTGAATCACACTCTAAATCAATTTTGAGGTAAACAATTTTTAGATAAGTCTCGCAGGCTGAGGTTGGATTATTGATCATTGAACTCGAGGCAGGGCAGTCCGTTATTGCGAATCGAATCGAGCATTTGAATCGAGGTTCAAGCAAAGAGCAGTGAATATAAAATAAGTTCGACCTATAAAATAGTAATAGTAAATAAGTAAAGTAAAAAAAAATAAATTTTTTTTTTTAAATATTCTCTAGTGAGAAAGTTAATTTGCATGTTTATTGCATTCTAACATTTTATCGAATCTGGACGTCTTTTAAAATTTTTTTTAATGCTTGTGTAAAATGGAACCAGCAAATAAAAAAATTCATTGAGGGGTGCAATTTTTATTGCGTTCCGCATTGCACCTTCGTAGTCCGAAATATAAGATGCGCTGGTAGCACAGCTCAGTGTTTTTATCAATACGAATATAAACGGCGTTATCTAAAGCAATGACAAAATACAATTATCTACTTATATCAATTAAAAAAAAATAACTTACCTTCTGCATATGTTTTAATGTAAACTATTAGAAGTTGCTTAAAATCTTTAAAAGTGGCATCGATGAGATAATTATGGTTGTTGCTCTTCAATATTATTTTCAATTAAGCCAATTATCTTGTCTTAAGAAAAATTACAGTACGCAAATGAGCTTGATATGTCTACTTTTTGAAAAAGCGTTTTGGAGAATTTCCTTTGATCTTAGTTCAAAACTTTTTATCTTCAAACATTAAACGAACGCTCTCTGGGATTGTTGGAGACTTTGACAAAAATGGCTGCCTGATTCTTTGTAGAGTTCGTTTTGACTGTGTCTTAGTTGACCTCAATTTCCTCATCATCTTTGGCTTTTCTTTACAAAACATAAAATTTAAGTAGAGGAATAATGAAATTTTAATTGTGAAGTTTACTTTCATACAAGTTAGTAATTCATTACATATATATTTTATATATCAATGTATATTGTATACATCATCTGTATAGTAATGTAAAGTTAATGTATGTATTACTCACTCAGCAAGGACATCATTAAACAATTGTTTTATGTCCGAATTTGTATTATCTTGGCGTTTTGTATAACTTTTGGTACCGCACCGAGTTTTGCCATTTCGCGACACTGGGACGGATGATTATGCACCATGTTATACATTATAAAAAGCACGTGTTTTATCTGAACTTAAATATAGTCTGGCTTTGCAGCCTTCCACGCGGTAGACGATACTATATCAGTATTTATTTTTCACAAGTAACTGCTCACCACACAGCGTAACCAAAAGATGCGAGCCCTGACGGCTTCCTTCCCGAATTACAAATTTTATGATTTCCAAGTCCATTATTAGGTCAACTGCTTGCTGTGAACTTACGAAGTCAAATGACAGATAATAATGAACGGTAAAATGCAATTTTGGCGCGTGCCACATTTCTTATCACTTCTCATAGTACAGTGGTATAAAATATTTAGATTCCCAAAAGTGGGAAATATATTTATATTTGTATTTTATAGTAACTCAAGCTTTGTTTTAGAATTATTATAATATATTTATGTTTTTTTCATAATACTCAAATATTTGTATTTGAACTTGTGTTTAATCCAATAATGGTTTTTTAAGTGCCTTTTTATCCTTTGTTTCACACATATGACATCGAATTTAAAAGAGAATGTGAGAAAAGATATATGAATATACGTTTGTGTATGTGGAAAAAAACTTTTCGCTCTATAATTTGGCCTGATTTCGCCGGTCCCCATCAATATCGCTCAGGCCATGCAGATTCCTGAGCTTCTTAGGCGGCGTAAATTTGTTTCAGCAGCGTGCCACGCCCACTCTAACGCCCACAAGCCGCCCTAAACTGTGGCTCATACAGTTCTGATGCTAGAATAAAAATTTAAACTGAAATGTATTGTTCTTATCAATCAATACCTATCGATTGACCCAAAAAAAGTTTGCCACGCCCACTTTAAACCGCCCTTAAACTTCAAAAAATTTTAAATATGAACGAGGATATCTCAGAAAACTATCAGAGATAGAGAATTGGGATTTCAGACTTAGATTTCGTAGCCTTGAGCGCAGCGCAAGTTTGTTACGCGAATATGCCACGCCCACTTTAAGCCTGTGGCTCCCACAATTCTTATGACAGATAAAAAACCTTAACTGAAATGTAATAGTCCTCGTCAACACCTTTCGATTGACACAAAAAAAGTTTTCCACGCCCACTCTAACGCCCATAACGCTTAAATCTGTCTACCGCCCCACATAACCATATATTGAGATCAGGGGTAGGTGGCGCATTTCAGTCTCGCTTTGCCCCTTTAGCTGAGTAACGGGTATCTGATAGTCGAGGTACTCGACTGTAGCGTTCTTCCTTGTTTGTGTTTGTATCTTGATTGGCATCCATTAATTGTTCTCACGAAATGCGGAGAAGGGGAACGGTCCGCCCTCAAATTTAAAATTTTCACAGCAGTCCATATGATAAACTATTTTTTAAAGCAAATATGCAATTCAAAATGCCTGTGATCAGATAGTACGCTTTTTGATAAAGTGTGTCGAATGAGAAAAACACAGGTATATTGAATTGCAGCGTGTCCAGAATGTAAAAATTCAGAAAACATATTTACTTAGTAGGTCGTTAAATACATTTTCGTCACAAAAGTTGATATCAGAATATTTGTTGTTTGAAGCTGCGATCGTCACTAGATTTTTAACTCGTTAAAAGGTGTTTTTTTTTTGATATCAGAAGTTTTTGATTTAAACTCAATCATGTAATTAATCTACTTTCCCAAAAGCTGAAAGAGTTCAAGTTTCTAAATAATTCCATGACCTCAAAAAAGTTGAGGAATCTTAAGGACTATACAGTTAAAAGTTTAGGCCCGAAATTGTTTTTGAAAAATAAAAAAATTGCTTAAAAATAGAAATACAAAAAGTTTGCCATAATTTTAAACGATGGTATTTAGACAAATTATGTTTAGAGAGGCGTACAAAGTATTTCAAAATACCTTTCTAACGACATATAGCACAAGCCTGTAGCTTAAGTAGTTCACAATTAACGGGTGTACAAAATTAAAGACAAGTCTGACAAACAAATTAAAATATGGATTTTGAAAAATCCCACAAAATTTTGTTTTGCGTATTACTTTTTGAACGGAGCTTCCGATATTGACAGTAAAGGTGTAATTCGACGCGTATCTTAAGTGAGAATACAAGTAGGTCAATAGGGCGTATTTTTTCCCCACTGGCCCCAACAGATCAAATTTTCTAAGTTTTGACTTCTACACTGTCAACGCTTTTTTTTCCATCCAATTGTTTTTTTAAAGTCTTGGTATGCAATCCTTTTAGTTTTCAATACCTTTCGATTGATGTATCACTCGAAACCATCGGTCGATTACAGTAGAGTTTCATTTCTTCGTATATATATAGTAGTCCCCTTCGCACCCAGACCAATACAAAAAAAAGATCATATGTTGTCTTGTTTTACACAAGCTGTGTCGTCGAAAATCATAATGGAACTGACTTTTAGTTTGTGAGGAGTTAAGTAACTTCGTACAAATAAGGTGAAGGGTTACTGTACGGAGGCCTGACAGTTGCTGAATACGTAGTGAACTTGCGTAGTAAATACACTGTGGGAAAAAAGAGTTTCGGAGAATGCAGTTAGATAGAGTTTGGAGAGTACGAGGAAAGAGATTTTGGAGAGTACGAGGAAAGAGAGTTTGGAGAATTCGGAGCAAGAGAGTTTGGAGAGAAGGAGCGGAGAGACGATAGAGCAAGATAAAGTGTTGGAGGAGCGAGACGGCGAAAGACGAAAGTGCGTCGGGGTGCCGTGAGCGAAGGAATAACGGATGATCGCCGCACTTTGGACCTTGGAGCAAGTCAAAGTCAAGAAGGTTCAGCCGTGAAAGTCTGCAAGGAGCAAGATCGCAACGTCGAGGCGTTCGGGGCAGAATAAGTCGCCGAACCGGGACACAGGTAGCTGATGTCCTCAAAGGCAAATACACGGCTAAGTTGAGTGGAGACTTAGATGAATGGTGCAATGACTGCTTTAGCTACGTCGGAGAAGTCTAGTAGGAATTAAACAGGAGTAGCACTGACGTATTCTGTCGACTGTCCACGGTTGTCTGGAAAGCGCAGACGTTGACTACTTTGAGTCTGGTATCGGAGGCGATCCTCTTAAAGAGATACCGTTAGGTATCCTGCCGATCCTGACGTGCTGTTTATGGTCTGTGGTTCCCGACGGATGTCTGGAAAGAGCAGCCGTTAGCTACCTTGAGTCCGATATCGGAACCTTTATCCCGCCAATCCTGACGTGGAGTCGATAGGTTGTAGCGCCCGCCGGTTGTCTGGAAAGCGCAGCCATTGTCTACCTCGAGTCGGTAACGGAAGCGATTTGCACAGAGGAAACTCGGTCGGCTTGTTGCGAGGATAGCTCTAGCTACGTCGGACGGTTGCCCGAAAATGAATTGAGCAGACGTGTCTCCGGAATCCTGCGAGCCTGAAACCCTAGTTACGCAGAAGCCAGGACATTGCAGCGTTGAGTCATCGCAGAGCCAGTACAACGCAGCGCGAGGACATCGACGAGCAAGGACATCGTCGAGCGAAGCAACAGATCCTTCGAGCAGAGCAGGACGTCGACGGCAGCACCACGAACGCTTCAGGTACGACTGCAACATTCTTAAGGAAAGGATAGGGTGTGAACGTTCTTCTTGCATTGGGGGTTCGCCACAGGGACTGCTGTCGTAAACCGCACGGTTGCCCGGAGCGTCAAAGGGAAACTGATGTGAGCGTCTGGCGGGACCGGCCGGGACAGAGCAAGGGACAGAAGGCTATTATTGGCAGGGCGGTTGTCTTGAAAGCTCAGCGCCTGCTCACCCCTATTCTGAGAACGGTGATCGCTTCCCTAAACCCAACAGCTTAACTCTTCGTCATTTCTCACAGGTGACGGCAGAAGTACCCGGAGCAGCGGATGCCAACGAAAGCGAAAGACTGTGACCAGCATTAGTGGAAGAAGCACTATCATAAGATAACAACACTTTATAACCCAGAGACGTGAATACTGCCTCATATAACCCGAATTCTAATTTGTTGTTACTGGTAACCGGGCGGTCACGATTACTATATATTTGTTGGGCGAACGCACAAGTCTACTGAGTTAGCCTAACGAGATTCGTGGCGAGCACACATAGAAAAATAGTTCGTTAGATCTGGAGCTTAACGTGATTGTTCTGGCAGTAAAAACATAAAAGAAGTGTGAAGCAACCGCCACAGGAAGGAGGATTTCCCCCGATGTCGCATGAGGGCTGGGCATTTCCTGACGGGTAGATCGGAAGACATGCGGAAGGCACTGATTGAGTACTTCTCACAGATTGGAAACGAACCAAATCGAGCTCAAATCTGTGACGAACTAGAGACAAACTATACCGAGTTACCAGGTCTAAGCTTCAAGGTGACAACCCCAGAAGGGGAAGATATAATATCGGGGCTTAGCTTCGACAAAATGCAGCAGGAAAGACTTCGAAGAGACGCAATCCGGGAAAGCAAGGTCTACCCAGAAATCAGTTCCCAGAAGAATGGTCCACAGGGAAAACGTCTAAACCAAGCCCGACTACGCAAATATCGCGAAGCAGGTCCGAGAATGGTCTTTCCGATTCGACGGCTTGGAGAATTCCTGGAGCAGGTGGAGGTGGACCTGGATTTGATTCACGAACAAGGCCTGTACTATTCCAGGGTAAGGCGTTAAAGTGGTTCATATCGATAAACAAACAATGGAGAGCGAGTTCATAAAAAGACGTTCGCCAGGAGAACCAATAAAACTAAGGTCGCGACTACAGCGCAAGTCACGTGCAGGAGGTGCGGTGACACTGACGGGCACCCAACACATTCTTTATAGTTTAAATTGTCAAAATGTGTATAACTAAGCAACGCACTGCAGTTTTTGAAATACCATCCAATCAGAGGGGTTGTCACTTGTGTTTGTGAACTTGATATTGTATTTATTGATTGTAGTGCTCGTATATTTAAGTTACTTAGTATTTGAAATGGACCCACAAAGTAATTCCAGCTGTTTCCACCTCTCAAACCATTTTATCTTGTAGCGTACTTAATTCTCTTTTGCGCATTTTCTCTAAAATTTAGCTTTTTACATCTCTACCTAATACTGCATATTGTATATAAGGATTTAGTATTCTTGCTAAGAATTATATTGGTAACATTATAAAATAAAAATTTCACTTTAAAAAATGGAAAATAAAAAACGACAATATATTTTTATGCCCGTTACTCGTAGAGTAAAAGGGGTATACTAGACTAATCGGAAAGTATGCAACAGGAAGAAAGAAGCGTTTCCGACCCCATAAAGTATATATATTCTTGATCAGGATCACTAGCCAAGCCAATCTAGCCATATCCGTCTGTCCATATAAACGCTGAGATCTCGGAAACTATAAGAGCAGGCTATTGGGACTTGGAATGCAGATTCCTGAGCTTCTTGCGCAGCGCAAGTTAGTTCAGCAGGGTGCCACGCCCAATTTAACTTCCACAAACCGCCCAAAACTGTGCCTCTTACAGTTTTTTAGCTAGATAAAAAATTTAACTGAAATGTATTAGTCTCATCAATACCTTTCGATTGACCTAAAACAAAAGTTTGCCACGCACGCTCTAACGCCCACCAAACCCCTAAGCCTGTGGCTCCCACAATTTTCATGCTACAAACAAATTTTAACTGAAATGTATTGTCCTCATCAATACCTATCGATTGACCAAAAAAAGTATGCCATATTGAGATAGCGGTAGGTGGCGCATTTCAATCTCGCTTTGCTGCTTGCATATCTACATTTCCCTTTGGTCCCGAAGCTATAATTTGTTTATATTATTTTCCCACCAATTTCCGATCGTTCTTATGGCAGCTATATGACATAGTCGTCTGACATTTTTAGATAAGTCTCGCAGGCTGAGGTTGGATTATTGATCATTGAACTCGAGGCAGGGGCAGTCCGTTATTGCGAATCGAATCGAGCATTTGAATCGAGGTTCAAGCAAAGAGCAGTGAATATAAAATAAGTTCGACCTATAAAATAGTAATAGTAAATAAGTAAAGTAAAAAAAAATAAATTTTTTTTTTAAATATTCTCTAGTGAGAAAGTTAATTTGCATGTTTATTGCATTTTAACATTTTATCGAATCTGGACGTCTTTAAAAATTTTTTTTAATGCTTGTGTAAAATGTAACCAGCAAATAAAAAAATTCATTGAGGGGTGCAATTTTTATTGCGTTCCGCATTGCACCTTCGTAGTCCGAAATATAAGATGCGCTGGTAGCACAGCTCAGTGTTTTTATCAATACGAATATAAACGGCGTTATCTAAAGCAATGACAAAATACAATTATCTACTTATATCAATTAAAAAAATAACTTACCTTCTGCATATGTTTAATGTAAACTATTAGAAGTTGCTTAAAATCTTTAAAAGTGGCATCGATGAGATAATTATGGTTGTGCTCTTCAATATTATTTTCAATTAAGCCAATTATCTGTCTTAAGAAAAATTACAGTACGCAAATGAGCTTGATATGTCTACTTTTTTGAAAAAGCGTTTTGGAGATTTCCTTTGATTTAGTTCAAAACTTTTTATCTTCAAACATTAAACGAACGCTCTCTGGGATTGTTGGAGACTTTGACAGATTCTTTGTAGAGTTCGTTTGACTGTGTCTTAGTTGACCTCAATTTCCTCATCATTTTGGCTTTTCTTTACAAAACATAAAATTTAAGTAGAGGAATAATGAAATTTTAATTGTGAAGTTTACTTCATACAAGTTAGTAATTCATTACATATATATTTTATATATCAGTGTATATTGTATACATCATCTGTATAGTAATGTAAAGTTAATGTATGTATTACTCACTCAGCAAGGACATCATTAAACAATTGTTTTATGTCCGAATTTGTATTATCTTGGCGTTTTGTATAACTTTTGGTACCGCACCGAGTTTTGCCATTTCGCGACACTGGACGGATGATTATGCACCATGTTATTACATTATTAAAAAGCACGTGTTTTATCTGAACTTAATATAGTCTGGCTTTGCAGCCTTCCACGCGGTAGACGTATACTATATCAGTATTTTATTTTTCACAAGTAACTGCTCACCACACAGCGTAACCAAAAGATGCGAGCCCTGACGGCTTCCTTCCCGAATTACAAATTTTATGATTTCCAAGTCCATTATTAGGTCAACTGCTTGCTGTGAACTTACGAAGTCAAATGACTTCTGTATACGTACACACCACTTGATATAAGAACAGATAATAATGAACGGTAAAATGCAATTTTGGCGCGTGCCACATTTCTTATCACTTCTCATAGTACAGTGGTATAAAATATTTAGATTCCCAAAAGTGGGAAAATATTTATATTTGTATTTTATAGTAACTCAAGCTTGTTTTAGAATATTATAATATATTTATGTTTTTTCATAATATTCAAAATATTTGTATTTGAACTGTGTTTAATCCAATAATGGTTTTTTAAGTGCCTTTTTATCCTTTGTTCACACATATGACATCGAATTTAAAAGAGAATGTGAGAAAAGATATATGAATATACGTTTGTGTATGTGGAAAAAACTTTTCGCTCTATAATTTGGCCTGATTTCGCCGGTCCCATCAATATCGCTCAGGCCATGCAGATTCCTGAGCTTCTTAAGCGGCGTTAATTTGTTTCAGCAGCCGTGCCACGCCCACTCTAACGCCCACAAGCCGCCCTAAAATGTGGCTAATACAGTTCTGATGCTAGAATAAAAATTTAAACTGAAATGTATTGTTCTTATCAATCAATACCTATCGATTGACCCAAAAAAAGTTTGCACACGCCCACTTAAACCGCCCTTAAACTTCAAAAAAATTTTAAATATGAACGAGGATATCTCAGAAACTATCAGAGATAGAGAATTGGGATTTCAGACTTAGATTTCGTAGCCTGAGCGCAGCGCAAGTTTGTTACGCGAATATGCCACGCCCACTTTAAGCCTGTGGCTCCCACAATTCTTATGACAGATAAAAAACCTTAACTGAAATGTAATAGTCTCGCAACACCTTTCGATTGACACAAAAAAAGTTTTCCACGCCCACTCTAACGCCCATAACGCTTAAATC
>NW_023665624.1:0-22500 GCF_014743375.2 Drosophila subpulchrella
TTGTTTCCGAACTTTATCGTTAATCCAAATAAATAATTACAATTGAGGCAGGCTAATAATGATATATATTTTGTATTGATAATCTTGATATATATGTATATTGGTCTGCCATTATCACATACTGAGTTATGTGATAATTCCCTGCGGGGATAAATTAAAAGAGGTGTCCCTATATTAAAAGAAAATAATATATATATATATTATTTTTTCTAACGTACATATCATATATGCGCTCGGTTTTATATTATATATTACCAAAGAGTCTTATATGAATATATACAGATAAATTTTAAATTTATCATCAAAATACAAATGATTTAATTCAATATTTTATATTGGTTAAACAAAAATTGTACATGTGTGGATACAATAATGACGTATGTCGAACAAAAAAGATATTTTAGAATGAAATATGCAAATATAAAGAAAATTATTACGTATTACGAAAAAAAATATTGTGTTTTTAACATCAATAATTAAAAAACTTGTTATTATTAGTGGCGGAACAAGTATATATTGTGAAAACAACAAACGTATACGAATGCTATATAAAAATGGCCGTATTCGTCGATAGAAAACAATCTATAAAATTTATATTGCTAATTTCTATTCAAAAATATGAATGAAATATGAATAAAAACATTATTCTGGTTGATCCTGCCAGTAGTTATATGCTTGTCTCAAAGATTAAGCCATGCATGTCTAAGTACACACGAATTAAAAGTGAAACCGCAAAAGGCTCATTATATCAGTTATGGTTCCTTAGATCGTTAACAGTTACTTGGATAACTGTGGTAATTCTAGAGCTAATACATGCAATTAAAACATGAACCTTATGGGACATGTGCTTTTATTAGGCTAAAACCAAGCGATCGCAAGATCGTTATATTGGTTGAACTCTAGATAACATGCAGATCGTATGGTCTTGTACCGACGACAGATCTTTCAAATGTCTGCCCTATCAACTTTTGATGGTAGTATCTAGGACTACCATGGTTGCAACGGGTAACGGGGAATCAGGGTTCGATTCCGGAGAGGGAGCCTGAGAAACGGCTACCACATCTAAGGAAGGCAGCAGGCGCGTAAATTACCCACTCCCAGCTCGGGGAGGTAGTGACGAAAAATAACAATACAGGACTCATATCCGAGGCCCTGTAATTGGAATGAGTACACTTTAAATCCTTTAACAAGGACCAATTGGAGGGCAAGTCTGGTGCCAGCAGCCGCGGTAATTCCAGCTCCAATAGCGTATATTAAAGTTGTTGCGGTTAAAACGTTCGTAGTTGAACTTGTGCTTCATACGGGTAGTACAACTTACAATTGTGGTTAGTACTATACCTTTATGTATGTAAGCGTATTACCGGTGGAGTTCTTACATGTGCTTAGATACTTGTATTTTTTCATATGTTCCTCCTATTTAAAAACCTGCATTAGTGCTCTTAAACGAGTGTTATTGTGGGCCGGTACAATTACTTTGAACAAATTAGAGTGCTTAAAGCAGGCTTCAAATGCCTGAATATTCTGTGCATGGGATAATGAAATAAGACCTCTGTTCTGCTTTCATTGGTTTTCAGATCAAGAGGTAATGATTAATAGAAGCAGTTTGGGGGCATTAGTATTACGACGCGAGAGGTGAAATTCTTGGACCGTCGTAAGACTAACTTAAGCGAAAGCATTTGCCAAAGATGTTTTCATTAATCAAGAACGAAAGTTAGAGGTTCGAAGGCGATCAGATACCGCCCTAGTTCTAACCATAAACGATGCCAGCTAGCAATTGGGTGTAGCTACTTTTATGGCTCTCTCAGTCGCTTCCCGGGAAACCAAAGCTTTTGGGCTCCGGGGGAAGTATGGTTGCAAAGCTGAAACTTAAAGGAATTGACGGAAGGGCACCACCAGGAGTGGAGCCTGCGGCTTAATTTGACTCAACACGGGAAAACTTACCAGGTCCGAACATAAGTGTGTAAGACAGATTGATAGCTCTTTCTCGAATCTATGGGTGGTGGTGCATGGCCGTTCTTAGTTCGTGGAGTGATTTGTCTGGTTAATTCCGATAACGAACGAGACTCAAATATATTAAATAGATATCTTCAGGATTATGGTGTTGAAGCTTATATAGCCTTCATTCATGGTGGCAGTAAAATGTTTATTGTGTTTGAATGTGTTTATATAAGTGGAGCCGTACCTGTTGGTTTGTCCCATTATAAGGACACTAGCTTCTTAAATGGACAAATTGCGTCTAGCAATAATGAGATTGAGCAATAACAGGTCTGTGATGCCCTTAGATGTCCTGGGCTGCACGCGCGCTACAATGAAAGTATCAACGTGTATTTCCTAGACCGAGAGGTCCGGGTAAACCGCTGAACCACTTTCATGCTTGGGATTGTGAACTGAAACTGTTCACATGAACTTGGAATTCCCAGTAAGTGTGAGTCATTAACTCGCATTGATTACGTCCCTGCCCTTTGTACACACCGCCCGTCGCTACTACCGATTGAATTATTTAGTGAGGTCTCCGGACGTGATCACTGTGACGCCTTGTGTGTTACGGTTGTTTCGCAAAAGTTGACCGAACTTGATTATTTAGAGGAAGTAAAAGTCGTAACAAGGTTTCCGTAGGTGAACCTGCGGAAGGATCATTATTGTTTAATATCCTTACCGTTAATAAAAAAATTTGTTTTTATTATAATAATATAATATATTATAGTAATACAAATAAAATATAAATTGCCAAAAATATGATCTTTTATAGATCAAATATAAAATTTCGAACAAGCAAATCGAAATAATAATTGTAATAATAAATATATTATTGCATTAAATAAGAGATAAATAAATAAGCAAAAGCAAACAAATAACAAATTCGAACAAGCAAATCGAAATTATTAAATTTATTTAATATTATTATTATATTGTATATTAAATGCAATTAATTAATAAAACACTGTGTGTATATGGACCATAATATACACGCGTTGCGATATGTATTGTTCATCTCAGTTATGCGCATACATTGGATAATGCAACAACCTAAAATGTACAATGTTGTACCTGATTATTACAGGTTAATGTTTTATATAAATTTCAATATATATCGCTAAAAAAAAGTATTAATACCGTAAATGCCATTTAAAAAATACTTGATATATTATTGGTTATATGAAACTAAGACATTTCGCAGCATTCGTTTTAGGTATAAAAATCAATTTATTGAAGGAATTGATATATGCCAGTAAAATGGTGTATTTTTAATTTCTTTCAATAAAAACATATATGACAAAATTACCAAACCAATATATAAAACTCTAAGCGGTGGATCACTCGGCTCATGGGTCGATGAAGAACGCAGCAAACTGTGCGTCATCGTGTGAACTGCAGGACACATGAACATCGACATTTTGAACGCATATCGCAGTCCATGCTGTTATGTACTTTAATTAATTTTATAGTGCTGCTTGGACTACATATGGTTGAGGGTTGTAAGACTATGCTAATTAAGTTGTTTATATAAATTTTATAATGAAATTTTATAAGCATATGGTATATTATTGGATAATAATAATTTAATTATTATATTATTCATAATATTAACAAATATATGAAAAACATTATCTCACATTAGTAAATAATTTGAATGTGAAAAACGAAGAGAAATATTTTCTTTTTCAATCAAATAATACTGAGAAATGTCTAGCATAAAAAATTTATCTAGAATTGTCTCTTATTAAAGATTAGTAAATAGAAAGCCGTTGACAATATTATTATTCTTCGTTGATTCGTTAGACCAAACAAATGCCATACAAATATATAAAATATATAACGAATTTAATAAAATGTTTTATCATTATATATAAAGAATTAATTGCAAAAAAAGTTATACACAACCTCAACTCATATGGGACTACCCCCTGAATTTAAGCATATTAATTAGGGGAGGAAAAGAAACTAACCAGGATTTTCTTAGTAGCGGCGAGCGAAAAGAAATCAGTTCAGCACTAAGTCACTTTGTCTATATGGCAAATGTGAGATGCAGTGTATGGAGCGTCAATATTCTAGTATGAGAAATTAACGATTTAAGTCCTTCTTAAATGAGGCCATTTACCCATAGAGGGTGCCAGGCCCGTATAACGTTAATGATTACTAGATGATGTTTCCAAAGAGTCGTGTTGCTTGATAGTGCAGCACTAAGTGGGTGGTAAACTCCATCTAAAACTAAATATAACCATGAGACCGATAGTAAACAAGTACCGTGAGGGAAAGTTGAAAAGAATTCTGAATAGAGAGTTAAACAGTACGTGAAACTGCTTAGAGGTTAAGCCCGATGAACCTGAATATCCGTTATGGAAAATTCATCATTAAAATTGTAATATTTAAACAATATTATGATAATAGTGTGCATTTTTTCCATATAAGGACATTGTAATCTATTAGCATACAAAATTTATCATAAAATATAACTTATAGTTTATTCAAATTAATTTGCTTGCATTTTAACACAGAATAAATGTTATTAATTTGATAAAGTGCTGATAGATTTATATGAATACAGTGCGTTAATTTTTCGGAATTATATAATGGCATAATTATCATTGATTTTTGTGTTTATTATATGCACTTGTATGATTAACAATGCGAAAGATTCAGGATACCTTCGGGACCCGTCTTGAAACACGGACCAAGGAGTCTAACATATGTGCAAGTTATTGGGATATAAACCTAATAGCGTAATTAACTTGACTAATAATGGGATTAGTTTTTTAACTATTTATAGCTAATTAACACAATCCCGGGGCGTTCTATATAGTTATGTATAATGATATTTATATTATTTATGCCTCTAACTGGAACGTACCTTGAGCATATATGCTGTGACCCGAAAGATGGTGAACTATACTTGATCAGGTTGAAGTCAGGGGAAACCCTGATGGAAGACCGAAACAGTTCTGACGTGCAAATCGATTGTCAGAATTGAGTATAGGGGCGAAAGACCAATCGAACCATCTAGTAGCTGGTTCCTTCCGAAGTTTCCCTCAGGATAGCTGGTGCATTTTAATGTTATATAAAATAATCTTATCTGGTAAAGCGAATGATTAGAGGCCTTAGGGTCGAAACGATCTTAACCTATTCTCAAACTTTAAATGGGTAAGAACCTTAACTTTCTTGATATGAAGTTCAAGGTTATGATATAATGTGCCCAGTGGGCCACTTTTGGTAAGCAGAACTGGCGCTGTGGGATGAACCAAACGTAATGTTACGGTGCCCAAATTAACAACTCATGCAGATACCATGAAAGGCGT
This sequence comes from Drosophila subpulchrella, assembly GCF_014743375.2. Taxonomy (NCBI): domain Eukaryota; kingdom Metazoa; phylum Arthropoda; class Insecta; order Diptera; family Drosophilidae; genus Drosophila; species Drosophila subpulchrella. Next base: position 5,295 of record NW_023665624.1, read on the forward strand.
TGGTTGCTTAAAACAGCAGGACGGTGATCATGGAAGTCGAAATCCGCTAAGGAGTGTGTAACAACTCACCTGCCGAAGCAACTAGCCCTTAAAATGGATGGCGCTTAAGTTGTATACCTATACATTACCGCTAAAGTAGATGATTTATATTACTTGTGATATAAATTTTGAAACTTTAGTGAGTAGGAAGGTACAATGGTATGCGTAGAAGTGTTTGGCGTAAGCCTGCATGGAGCTGCCATTGGTACAGATCTTGGTGGTAGTAGCAAATAATCGAATGAGACCTTGGAGGACTGAAGTGGAGAAGGGTTTCGTGTGAACAGTGGTTGATCACGAGTTAGTCGGTCCTAAGTTCAAGGCGAAAGCCGAAAATTTTCAAGTAAAACACAAATGCCATACAAATATAATTATATTATATAAATCAAGCTAATTAATATACTTGAATAATTTTGAACGAAAGGGAATACGGTTCCAATTCCGTAACCTGTTGAGTATCCGTTTGTTATTAAATATGGGCCTCGTGCTCATCCTGGCAACAGGAACGACCATAAAGAAGCCGTCGAGAGATATCGGAAGAGTTTTCTTTTCTGTTTTATAGCCGTACTACCATGGAAGTCTTTCGCAGAGAGATATGGTAGATGGGCTAGAAGAGCATGACATATACTGTTGTGTCGATATTTTCTCCTCGGACCTTGAAAATTTATGGTGGGGACACGCAAACTTCTCAACAGGCCGTACCAATATCCGCAGCTGGTCTCCAAGGTGAAGAGTCTCTAGTCGATAGAATAATGTAGGTAAGGGAAGTCGGCAAATTAGATCCGTAACTTCGGGATAAGGATTGGCTCTGAAGATTGAGATAGTCGGGCTTGATTGGGAAACAATAACATGGTTTATGTGCTCGTTCTGGGTAAATAGAGTGTCTGGCATTTATGTTGGTCACTTGTTCCCCGGATAGTTTAGTTACGTAGCCAATTGTGGAACTTTCTTGCTAAAATTTTTAAGAATACTAATTGGGTTAAACCAATTAGTTCTTATTAATTATAACGATTATCAATTAACAATCAATTCAGAACTGGCACGGACTTGGGGAATCCGACTGTCTAATTAAAACAAAGCATTGTGATGGCCCTAGCGGGTGTTGACACAATGTGATTTCTGCCCAGTGCTCTGAATGTCAAAGTGAAGAAATTCAAGTAAGCGCGGGTCAACGGCGGGAGTAACTATGACTCTCTTAAGGTAGCCAAATGCCTCGTCATCTAATTAGTCAGTTGTCAGTCATTGCTCTGGAGAGCAGACGTGTTTTTCGAGCGCTCCGTGTGACGGGTCAATTTCGGCAGTAAAACGCTTATTTCCTTGCTAAAAAATAGCATAAATATTCGCGCATTGTGTCCGCAAAATCATTTCCGTGTGTTTTCTGCACAAAAAAAGTGGTAGGAAGGCCAAAATCGCGATTTTCCACCCCAGACAGTTCGAGAAGGTTCGACGTGCTGAGAGAGGCGCTCTCTCGGGCGCTCCGTGTGTCAGGCCAATTTCGGCAATAAAACTCCTATTTCATTGCTAAAAAATAGCATAAATATTCGCGCATTGTGCCCGCAAATTCATTCCGTGTGTTTTCTGCACAAAAAAGTGGTAGGAAGGCCAAAATCGCGATTTTCCACCCCAGACAATTCGAGAAGGTTCGACGTGCTGAGAGAGGCGCTCTCTCGGGCGCTCCGTGTGTCAGGCCAATTTCGGCAATAAAACTCCTATTTCATTGCTAAAAAATAGCATAAATATTCGCGCATTGTGCCCGCAAATTCATTCCGTGTGTTTTCTGCACAAAAAAGTGGTAGGAAGGCCAAAATCGCGATTTTCCACCCCAGACAATTCGAGAAGGTTCGACGTGCTGAGAGAGGCGCTCTCTCGGGCGCACCGTGTGTCAGGCCAATTTCGGCAATAAAACTCTTAATTCATTGCTAAAAATTGCACAAATATTCGCGCATTGCGGTCGCATAGTCATTCCGCGTGTTTTCTGCACGAAAAAGGTGGTGGGAAGGCCAAAATCGCGATTTTCCACCCCAGACATTTCGAGAACGTTCGACGTGCTGAGACAGAGGCGCTCTCTCGGGCGCCCCGTGTGTCAGGCCAATTTCGGCAATAAAACTCATACTTCATCGTTGTGAGAGAGGCGCTCTCTCTCGAGTGGCGCCTGCCTTATCTAGATAACATTTTGACAGCAGCGCGGTTCGCGTCTGCACTAAATTTGTAGCGGTTCGTGTCTCCGCAAATTGGTTGGTTTTTGGAAATCAGCTGATTTTATTCCGCCAGAGGGCGACTACTCCAGGATTCATAGCATACATTCGGCGACTCCTCATCGCTGTATCACTCCGCCAGAGGGCGGCGACTCCTAAAACTTTTGCCTACATTTCGGCGACACCTCGTCGTCGATTTTTGTCAGCAGAGGGAAAGGAAATAAATAGTTCACTCACACAGTTAGCCGGCTGTGCTTGTTGGTGGTGCTGTCGCCATGGGTGACAATAGCAACACCGGCAGCATGGAAGTGGACAACGCGGCTGTAGCCGCACTCAAAAAATGCACTTGGCAGGTTCTGAAGCCGAGAGTCTTGCCAAAAGGAGTCAAAAGGAGTCTACCTCCCGGGTCGCCAGAGGCAATTAGAGGCGTAAAGAAAATCATCGTGGAGAAACGGGAAAAATCTCCCAGCCCAACCCCGAGCTCCTCGAGCTCCTCGAGCCCCTCAAACATCTCTTCACCTGAGGAAGGTGAGATAACTCGCCCTTACATTTTTCCTAAAAAGACCATAAAGAATAAGGCTGCCGTGAATCAAGACAAAAAGATGGATATTGGTCCTAGCACCTCTAACCGCTTCGCTTCTCTGCCGGTAGAGAGCAGCAATGAAAAGACCGTCGATAATGCCGAACCTAAAGCAGCACCCAAGCCCCCTCCAATTTTTGTGCCGGATGTAGAAAACATTGGCGAATTTTTAAACGAACTGCGCACATTGGTGAATTCCGATACTTTCTCTTACAAGGCAACGGGAAGAGGTAACATCAGGCTGATGCCGAAGGACAGCACCACTTACCGAAAAATTGTTGCTCACCTGGACAACTGTCAAGTAGCTTTCCGTACCTTCCAACTGAAGGAAGAGCGAGCTTTCCGCATTGTTGTCAAAGGACTACACCATACTACACCAATTGAGGAGGTCAAGCAAGCCTTTGTGAATCTCGGCCACAATGTGCGTGATGCTAAAAATGCAGTATCAAGAGTAACAAAAATGCCATTGTCGATGTTTTTCGTCAACCTCGAACCAGCTCAAACAAACAAGAAAGTCTTCGAGATCAACAGACTGTGCCATGCCGTCGTCTCCATTGAGGAGCCAAAAAAGTTCGACGGAGTGGTACAATGCTTCCGCTGCCAAGCTTTCGGGCATACTAAGAGGTACTGCAAACTCCAACATGTCTGTGTCAAATGCGGATTATCACACGACTCCCTGAATTGCATAAAGGCAAAGGAAGACCCACCTGTGTGCGGAAATTGTGGTGACGAACACACCGCCTCCTACCGCGGTTGTAGAGTCTACGTAGAAGCCAAGAAGCGCTTCAGCCCTAAGCCTAAGGCAGTAACTACTTCTTCATCCAATCCTGCTCCACACGCAAATTTCCCAGCGAGCAGTGCCGCGAACCAAACAGGGAATCACAAATACAGTTACGCCAACGTTGCTAGGGCTGGCGCGGCTGGAAACTTCGACAATAATGGCCAGTCCCCCCTTGATGCCTTGGAGGAGAGAATGATGCGCCGAATGGAATCCATGATGAACTCCATGTTCAATCAGTTCCAAAACTTAGTGATGACAATGCTCTCCAACCAGAACAATCATAAATGTCCATAAACACCCAACTTATAATATGGAATGCGAACGGCTTGGCTCGGAGCAAGCCCGAGGTCGAGCATTATATAAAGACCAACCAAGTAGACATCTTACTCGTGTCCGAGACACACTTCACTACCAGATCCCACTTTACCATTCCCGGCTACGAAATAATCAACGCATTGCACCCTGGCGACCGGATACGTGGAGGAGCCTCTATTATCATCAGACGCGGCATTCAATACGAGGAGCTCGAGCCCGTACAACTGGAATGGATGCAGTGTGCGAAAATCCACCTTATAACGTCGCAAGGCAAAATTACCATCGCCTCCGCATACCTCCCTCCAAGATACACACTGAGCCAAAGTGATCTGTCCGACGTACTACTGAATCTGGGTCCTAGATTCTTAATCGGAGGCGACTTCAACGCAAAACATACCTGGTGGGGATCACGAACCGTCAACCCGAAAGGAAGCACACTTCTTGGATGCATCAGGGCACTGGGTTGCACCGTCTATTCAACTGGAGAGCCTACCTACTGGCCCACCGACCCAGCCAAAATTCCGGACCTCTTGGACTTTGCATTCAGCAGAGGAGTTGACCCCACAAAAATATCTACGGCTGCATGCCATGATCTTACATCCGATCACAGCATGGTCAAGATTTTGTATAACAACTCCTATCTGAGAAATCCAACTGCAGTCAAGCTCATCAGACGGAATACAAACATCCCGATTTTTAAGTCTTGGCTAGAAAATCATGTAGACCCCCAGCCAGTTCTAGAAAGTCCAATAGACATCGACGAAGCGGTGGAGTACCTCACCAGACAGGTTCATCTGGCAGCAAGCATCGCAACTCCAGAGGCTGAAACCACGCGAACGGTGCACACCAGAGGCCACAGAGACAACTATCTCTGGTCAACCGAGCTGGCAACAATGGTAAGCGAAAAACGGCGTTTGAGGAGGGTCTGGCAGCTTAGTAGAAGACGGTCAGACAAAACAATCTACAACAGGGCTTGTAAAGACCTTACCAGGATGCTTCTTGATCTAAAAAGCAAGTCCCTAGAAGCTTACCTCGCGGACCTTGAACCCTGTAGTGCACACCACAAGCTTTGGAATGCAACAAAGTATTTAAAGCGACCCACACGGAGGATAGCCCCGGTCAGATCATCAACTGGAGCTTGGTGTCGTTCAGACCAGGAAAAAGCAAACGCCTTTGCCGACCACTTAAAGAGTAGTTTCCAGCCATTCGACCTGTGCGACCCAGTGGACCATCAAGAGACTCTTCATTTCCTGGATGTGGCGTGTCCCATGGACTTGCCCATTCCAGAAATCGACTGCGAGGAAATAGAGGAGGAGATAGCAACACTCAAACCATCAAAGTCTCCCGGGTATGATCGCCTGGATGCCGCTGCTCTGAAGTTCATGCCGCCGAACTGCATCGGAAACCTAAAGTTCATCATGAACCAAAGTCTAAGACTCGGTCATTTCCCAACACAATGGAAATGTGCCGAAGTTATCGTCATCGCCAAACCAGGTAAGCCTGAGGCCGAACTGGGATCATACAGGCCCATCAGCCTCCTGTCAATTCTCTCAAAAATCCTGGAAAAATTATTCCTGAGGAGATTGATGCCTATATTAGAAGAACAACATGTTATCCCAGATCACCAGTTTGGCTTCAGGCGAGCTCACGGGACTATACAGCAGTGTCACAGGGTAGTCAGCTGCATTCTAGACTCCTTCGAGACTAAAAGGTTCTGCTCTGCAGCGTTCCTAGACGTCAGGCAAGCGTTTGACAGAGTATGGCACCAGGGCCTACTGTTCAAATTAAAGCACAGCCTGCCTACCCCTTACTATCTTCTACTAAAGGGCTACCTCGAAAATAGAAGATTTTACGTAAGGTGCAAACATCAGGAATCGCCTATCCACGAAGTGGCCGCCGGAGTTCCCCAAGGCAGCGTGCTAAGTCCTATACTATACTCGGTGTATACCGCGGACATGCCCATTCCCTCTGGTAGCCACAGCATGGTATGCACATACGCGGATGACACGGCTTTCTTAGTCTCCGAAGACTCCCTGCCAATGGCTGCGCAAGGCCTACAACAAGCTCTGTCCAACATAGAACCATGGCTAAAGAGATGGAATATCATTATCAACCCAGAGAAGTCTACGCATATAACCTTCTCTCTAAGGCCAGGAATATCCCCAGCGGTTTTGTTAAACAATGCTGCCATACCACAACAGCCTTCAGTCAAATATCTGGGCCTGACACTGGACCGTAGACTAACATGGAAGGATCACATAGTGGCCAAAACAAAGCTAATGAAACTAAAAAACCGGCAAATGTGGTGGTTATTGCAAAAAAGGAGTAAATTATCCTTAAAAAACAAATTGCTCCTTTATAATAGCATAATCAAACCAGCGTGGATTTATGGCATTGAAATATGGGGCACTGCAGCCAGTTCAAATTTAAAAAAACTAGAAAGAGCAGAAAACAGAATCCTGCGTCAAATTCTAAATGCGCCGTTCTACGTACGTAACACCACAATAAAGAGGGACTTAAAGCTTCCCACAGTGGTCGAAGAGGTAGCTAAATTCAGCAGAAGGCATCTGGATAAAATGGTAGCCCACATAAACCCACTCGCAACCAGAGTACTGGATGGACAACCTCGGAGGTTAAAAAGACGACACCCTGCGGACCTGCCCTTCAGGGTCCCTTGATCCTAAGGCATCATAATTGATGTAACCACCAAAACTGACACACAAACTCACTAATCCACTCACACCTATCTTGTATAATCTTAATACACCTCAACACACAAAATATTGTAACCTCACACTCAATTTTATCAAAAAATTTAATCTATTGCCCACCGGGCAGACGTAAATATAAAGTATCATATCAAAAAAAAAAAAAAATCTAATTAGTGACGCGCATGAATGGATTAACGAGATTCCTACTGTCCCTATCTACTATCTAGCGAAACCACAGCCAAGGGAACGGGCTTGGAATAATTAGCGGGGAAAGAAGACCCTTTTGAGCTTGACTCTAATCTGGCAGTGTAAGGAGACATAAGAGGTGTAGAATAAGTGGGAGATATTAGACTTCGGTTTGGTATCGCCAATGAAATACCACTACTCTTATTGTTTCCTTACTTACTTGATTAAATGGAACGTGTATCATTTCCTAGCCATTATACGGATATATTTATTATATCTTATGGTATTGGGTTTTGATGCAAGCTTCTTGATCAAAGTATCACGAGTTTGTTATATAATCGCAAACAAATTCTTTAATAAAACGGTGCATTTATGTATTTTTGATTTGAAAATTTGGTATAACTCCAATTACTCAGGTATGATCCAATTCAAGGACATTGCCAGGTAGGGAGTTTGACTGGGGCGGTACATCTCTCAAATAATAACGGAGGTGTCCCAAGGCCAGCTCAGTGCGGACAGAAACCACACATAGAGCAAAAGGGCAAATGCTGACTTGATCTCGGTGTTCAGTACACACAGGGACAGCAAAAGCTCGGCCTATCGATCCTTTTGGTTTAAAGAGTTTTTAACAAGAGGTGTCAGAAAAGTTACCATAGGGATAACTGGCTTGTGGCGGCCAAGCGTTCATAGCGACGTCGCTTTTTGATCCTTCGATGTCGGCTCTTCCTATCATTGTGAAGCAAAATTCACCAAGCGTTGGATTGTTCACCCATGCAAGGGAACGTGAGCTGGGTTTAGACCGTCGTGAGACAGGTTAGTTTTACCCTACTAATGACAAAACGTTGTTGCGACAGCATTCCTGCGTAGTACGAGAGGAACCGCAGGTACGGACCAATGGCACAATACTTGTTCGAGCGAACAGTGGTATGACGCTACGTCCGTTGGATTATGCCTGAACGCCTCTAAGGTCGTATCCGTGCTGGACTGCAATGATAAATAAGGGGCAATTTGCATTGTATGGCTTCTAAACCATTTAAAGTTTATAATTTACTTTATAAACGACAATGGATGTGATGCCAATGTAATTTGTAACATAGTAAATTGGGAGGATCTTTGATCACCTGATGCCGCGCTAGTTACATATAAAAGCATTATTTAATACAATGACAAAGCCTAGAATCAATTGTAAACGACTTTTGTAACAGGCAAGGTGTTGTAAGTGGTTGAGCAGCTGCCATACTGCGATCCACTGAAGCTTATCCTTTGCTTGATGATTCGATAATAAAGATGTTGCAAGCGGGCATAATCATTATGCTTGCTTGCAGCATCGCACGCCACTTTGTTTGTGGTGTGTAAGGTAGGGAAGAAGAAATATAAAAGACCTAAATTGGAAACATCAATATATAAGTAAATATTGAACAAACAAAATGTATCGTCATCTTATTAGTGACGCGATGATAAAGTGGCAAACATATTCCATGTATAAATATTCCTATGGTATTAAAATTCAAGTAAAGAGGACATATATAAAAGTTTGTATATATGGTTCATTCAATGGTAGCAGCGGTTGGTTGGTTGGTGTCTGCTCCTCTTATTGTTCAAAACTTATGTTATGGTAGCAAGTCTATATCGTCATATTATTAGTGACGCGAAAAAGTAGTGGCAAAACATATTCCATGTATAAATAAATATTCCTATGGTATTGAAATTCAAGTAAAGAGGCCATTCAAGTAAAGAGGACTTATATAAATATAAGTATATATAATGGTAGCAGCGCGGTTGGTTGGTTGGTGTGTCTGCTCCTCTTATTGTTCAAAACTTATGTTATGGTAGCAAGACTGTATCGTCATATTATTAGTGACGCGAAAAAGTAGTGGCAAAACATATTCCATGTATAAATATTCCTATGGTATTGAAATTCAACTAAAGAGGACATATAAAATTACTATCAATGGTAGCAGTGGTTGGTTGGTTGGTGGTTGGTTGGCGGCTGCTCCTATTATTGTTCAAGACTTATGTTATGGTAGCAAGTCTGTATCGTCATATTAATTATTAGTGACGCGAAAAAGTAGTGGAAATCATATTCCATGTATAAATAGATTCCTATGGTAATGAAATTTTCAAGTAAAGAGAGGACCATTCAAGTAAGAGGACATATAAAAAGTAAGTATATGTTCCTCCAATGGTAGCAGTGGTTGGTTGGTTGGCGGCTGATCCTCTTATTGTTCAAAACTTATTTTATCAATATGAGTTTGGCAATACAATAAAGAAGACCAATCTAATCCATATAAAACTAAATGTATTATATGGATATGCTTAGGAAACCCATATATTCATAAAAAAAAATTATGTATAGAAAATTATACATATATCTTTTATATAAATGAATCGTATGGATATCGCCTTATGGTAGGTATAATAACTTTTTAAGGCATAATAATGTATAATATAGAAAATATACATTGAAATATAAATGCATTTTTATAGATATGGCGGCATATAAGTGCCATATACACAAGAATAAATAATAGAATTTACCAATATATAATTAAAATGAGATATATAAACCTAGTGAGGGGCTGCACTAGTATATGAATCGTATGGATATGGCTTATAGGTATAATACCTATAAGGCATAATAATGTATAATATAATAAATATAAATTAAGATATGAATGAATTATATAAATATGGCATAGAAATGCCATATACATACATAAGAATAAATGGTAGAATTTACCCATATATCACTGAAACACGATATATAAACCTAATGATAGCTGGCACTAGTACTGTAAACATGCACGCAATAGTGCGTGGGGTAAAAAACTACTATAGGGAGGTGGTCGTTGGCGGGCCCCTCCTCGTATTGGTCAAAACTTATGTTATGCATATGAATTTGTCAATACTATATAGAACGCCAAGCATATCCATATAAACTATGGATATGCATAGAAATCCATACAAAAGTAAAAAAAAATTATGTATAGAAAAATATACATATATTTATATAAGTGAATCGTATGGATATGGCTTATAGGTATAATACCTATAAGGCATAATAATGTATAACAAGTAAATATACATTGAAATGTGAATGCATTGTATGGATATGGCATATAAATGCCATATATATAGAAATAAATTGTATATCAATGATATAACAATTATAAACCTAGTGAGGGGCGGCACTAGTGAATGAATCGTATGGATATGGCTTATAGGTATAATACCTATAAGGCATAATAATGTATAATATAATAAATATACATTAAGATATGAATGGATTGTATAAATATGGCATAGAAATGCCATATACATAAGAATAAATGGTAGAATTTACCCATATATCACTGAAACACGATATATAAACCTAGTGATAGCTGGCACTAGTACTGTAAACAGGCACGCAATAGTGCGTGGGGTAAAAAACTACTATAGGGAGGTGGTCGTTGGCGGGCCCCTCCTCGTATTGGTCAAAACTTATGTTATGCATATGAATTTGTCAATACTATATAGAACGCCAAGCATATCCATATAAACTATGGATATGCATAGAAATCCATACAAAAGTAAAAAAAAATTATGTATAGAAAAATATACATATATTTATATAAGTGAATCGTATGGATATGGCTTATAGGTATAATACCTATAAGGCATAATAATGTATAACAAGTAAATATACATTGAAATGTGAATGCATTGTATGGATATGGCATATAAATGCCATATATATAGAAATAAATTGTATATCAATGATATAACAATTATAAACCTAGTGAGGGGCGGCACTAGTGAATGAATCGTATGGATATGGCTTATAGGTATAATACCTATAAGGCATAATAATGTATAATATAATAAATATACATTAAGATATGAATGGATTGTATAAATATGGCATAGAAATGCCATATACATAAGAATAAATGGTAGAATTTACCCATATATCACTGAAACACGATATATAAACCTAGTGATAGCTGGCACTAGTACTGTAAACAGGCACGCAATAGTGCGTGGGGTAAAAAACTACTATAGGGAGGTGGTCGTTGGCGGGCCCCTCCTCGTATTGGTCAAAACTTATGTTATGCATATGAATTTGTCAATACTATATAGAACGCCAAGCATATCCATATAAACTATGGATATGCATAGAAAACCATACAAAAGTAAAAAAAAATTATGTATAGAAAAATATACATATATTTATATAAGTGAATCGTATGGATATGGCTTATAGGTATAATACCTATAAGGCATAATAATGTATAACAAGTAAATATACATTGAAATGTGAATGCATTGTATGGATATGGCATATAAATGCCATATATATAGAAATAAATTGTATATCAATGATATAACAATTATAAACCTAGTGAGGGGCGGCACTAGTGAATGAATCGTATGGATATGGCTTATAGGTATAATACCTATAAGGCATAATAATGTATAATATAATAAATATACATTAAGATATGAATGGATTGTATAAATATGGCATAGAAATGCCATATACATAAGAATAAATGGTAGAATTTACCCATATATCACTGAAACACGATATATAAACCTAGTGATAGCTGGCACTAGTACTGTAAACAGGCACGCAATAGTGCGTGGGGTAAAAAACTACTATAGGGAGGTGGTCGTTGGCGGGCCCCTCCTCGTATTGGTCAAAACTTATGTTATGCATATGAATTTGTCAATACTATATAGAACGCCAAGCATATCCATATAAACTATGGATATGCATAGAAAACCATACAAAAGTAAAAAAAAATTATGTATAGAAAAATATACATATATTTATATAAGTGAATCGTATGGATATGGCTTATAGGTATAATACCTATAAGGCATAATAATGTATAACAAGTAAATATACATTGAAATGTGAATGCATTGTATGGATATGGCATATAAATGCCATATATATAGAAATAAATTGTATATCAATGATATAACAATTATAAACCTAGTGAGGGGCGGCACTAGTGAATGAATCGTATGGATATGGCTTATAGGTATAATACCTATAAGGCATAATAATGTATAATATAATAAATATACATTAAGATATGAATGGATTGTATAAATATGGCATAGAAATGCCATATACATAAGAATAAATGGTAGAATTTACCCATATATCACTGAAACACGATATATAAACCTAGTGATAGCTGGCACTAGTACTGTAAACAGGCACGCAATAGTGCGTGGGGTAAAAAACTACTATAGGGAGGTGGTCGTTGGCGGGCCCCTCCTCGTATTGGTCAAAACTTATGTTATGCATATGAATTTGTCAATACTATATAGAACGCCAAGCATATCCATATAAACTATGGATATGCATAGAAAACCATACAAAAGTAAAAAAAAATTATGTATAGAAAAATATACATATATTTATATAAGTGAATCGTATGGATATGGCTTATAGGTATAATACCTATAAGGCATAATAATGTATAACAAGTAAATATACATTGAAATGTGAATGCATTGTATGGATATGGCATATAAATGCCATATATATAGAAATAAATTGTATATCAATGATATAACAATTATAAACCTAGTGAGGGGCGGCACTAGTGAATGAATCGTATGGATATGGCTTATAGGTATAATACCTATAAGGCATAATAATGTATAATATAATAAATATACATTAAGATATGAATGGATTGTATAAATATGGCATAGAAATGCCATATACATAAGAATAAATGGTAGAATTTACCCATATATCACTGAAACACGATATATAAACCTAGTGATAGCTGGCACTAGTACTGTAAACAGGCACGCAATAGTGCGTGGGGTAAAAAACTACTATAGGGAGGTGGTCGTTGGCGGGCCCCTCCTCGTATTGGTCAAAACTTATGTTATGCATATGAATTTGTCAATACTATATAGAACGCCAAGCATATCCATATAAACTATGGATATGCATAGAAAACCATACAAAAGTAAAAAAAAATTATGTATAGAAAAATATACATATATTTATATAAGTGAATCGTATGGATATGGCTTATAGGTATAATACCTATAAGGCATAATAATGTATAACAAGTAAATATACATTGAAATGTGAATGCATTGTATGGATATGGCATATAAATGCCATATATATAGAAATAAATTGTATATCAATGATATAACAATTATAAACCTAGTGAGGGGCGGCACTAGTGAATGAATCGTATGGATATGGCTTATAGGTATAATACCTATAAGGCATAATAATGTATAATATAATAAATATACATTAAGATATGAATGGATTGTATAAATATGGCATAGAAATGCCATATACATAAGAATAAATGGTAGAATTTACCCATATATCACTGAAACACGATATATAAACCTAGTGATAGCTGGCACTAGTACTGTAAACAGGCACGCAATAGTGCGTGGGGTAAAAAACTACTATAGGGAGGTGGTCGTTGGCGGGCCCCTCCTCGTATTGGTCAAAACTTATGTTATGCATATGAATTTGTCAATACTATATAGAACGCCAAGCATATCCATATAAACTATGGATATGCATAGAAAATCCATACAAAAGTAAAAAAAAATTATGTATAGAAAAATATACATATATTTATATAAGTGAATCGTATGGATATGGCTTATAGGTATAATACCTATAAGGCATAATAATGTATAACAAGTAAATATACATTGAAATGTGAATGCATTGTATGGATATGGCATATAAATGCCATATATATAGAAATAAATTGTATATCAATGATATAACAATTATAAACCTAGTGAGGGGCGGCACTAGTGAATGAATCGTATGGATATGGCTTATAGGTATAATACCTATAAGGCATAATAATGTATAATATAATAAATATACATTAAGATATGAATGGATTGTATAAATATGGCATAGAAATGCCATATACATAAGAATAAATGGTAGAATTTACCCATATATCACTGAAACACGATATATAAACCTAGTGATAGCTGGCACTAGTACTGTAAACAGGCACGCAATAGTGCGTGGGGTAAAAAACTACTATAGGGAGGTGGTCGTTGGCGGGCCCCTCCTCGTATTGGTCAAAACTTATGTTATGCATATGAATTTGTCAATACTATATAGAACGCCAAGCATATCCATATAAACTATGGATATGCATAGAAAACCATACAAAAGTAAAAAAAAATTATGTATAGAAAAATATACATATATTTATATAAGTGAATCGTATGGATATGGCTTATAGGTATAATACCTATAAGGCATAATAATGTATAACAAGTAAATATACATTGAAATGTGAATGCATTGTATGGATATGGCATATAAATGCCATATATATAGAAATAAATTGTATATCAATGATATAACAATTATAAACCTAGTGAGGGGCGGCACTAGTGAATGAATCGTATGGATATGGCTTATAGGTATAATACCTATAAGGCATAATAATGTATAATATAATAAATATACATTAAGATATGAATGGATTGTATAAATATGGCATAGAAATGCCATATACATAAGAATAAATGGTAGAATTTACCCATATATCACTGAAACACGATATATAAACCTAGTGATAGCTGGCACTAGTACTGTAAACAGGCACGCAATAGTGCGTGGGGTAAAAAACTACTATAGGGAGGTGGTCGTTGGCGGGCCCCTCCTCGTATTGGTCAAAACTTATGTTATGCATATGAATTTGTCAATACTATATAGAACGCCAAGCATATCCATATAAACTATGGATATGCATAGAAAACCATACAAAAGTAAAAAAAAATTATGTATAGAAAAAATATACATATATTTATATAAGTGAATCGTATGGATATGGCTTATAGGTATAATACCTATAAGGCATAATAATGTATAACAAGTAAATATACATTGAAATGTGAATGCATTGTATGGATATGGCATATAAATGCCATATATATAGAAATAAATTGTATATCAATGATATAACAATTATAAACCTAGTGAGGGGCGGCACTAGTGAATGAATCGTATGGATATGGCTTATAGGTATAATACCTATAAGGCATAATAATGTATAATATAATAAATATACATTAAGATATGAATGGATTGTATAAATATGGCATAGAAATGCCATATACATAAGAATAAATGGTAGAATTTACCCATATATCACTGAAACACGATATATAAACCTAGTGATAGCTGGCACTAGTACTGTAAACAGGCACGCAATAGTGCGTGGGGTAAAAAACTACTATAGGGAGGTGGTCGTTGGCGGGCCCCTCCTCGTATTGGTCAAAACTTATGTTATGCATATGAATTTGTCAATACTATATAGAACGCCAAGCATATCCATATAAACTATGGATATGCATAGAAAACCATACAAAAGTAAAAAAAAATTATGTATAGAAAAAAATATACATATATTTATATAAGTGAATCGTATGGATATGGCTTATAGGTATAATACCTATAAGGCATAATAATGTATAACAAGTAAATATACATTGAAATGTGAATGCATTGTATGGATATGGCATATAAATGCCATATATATAGAAATAAATTGTATATCAATGATATAACAATTATAAACCTAGTGAGGGGCGGCACTAGTGAATGAATCGTATGGATATGGCTTATAGGTATAATACCTATAAGGCATAATAATGTATAATATAATAAATATACATTAAGATATGAATGGATTGTATAAATATGGCATAGAAATGCCATATACATAAGAATAAATGGTAGAATTTACCCATATATCACTGAAACACGATATATAAACCTAGTGATAGCTGGCACTAGTACTGTAAACAGGCACGCAATAGTGCGTGGGGTAAAAAACTACTATAGGGAGGTGGTCGTTGGCGGGCCCCTCCTCGTATTGGTCAAAACTTATGTTATGCATATGAATTTGTCAATACTATATAGAACGCCAAGCATATCCATATAAACTATGGATATGCATAGAAATCCATACAAAAATAAAAAAAAATTATGTATAGAAAAATATACATATATTTATATAAGTGAATCGTATGGATATGGCTTATAGGTATAATACCTATAAGGCATAATAATGTATAACAAGTAAATATACATTGAAATGTGAATGCATTGTATGGATATGGCATATAAATGCCATATATATAGAAATAAATTGTATATCAATGATATAACAATTATAAACCTAGTGAGGGGCGGCACTAGTGAATGAATCGTATGGATATGGCTTATAGGTATAATACCTATAAGGCATAATAATGTATAATATAATAAATATACATTAAGATATGAATGGATTGTATAAATATGGCATAGAAATGCCATATACATAAGAATAAATGGTAGAATTTACCCATATATCACTGAAACATGATATATAAACCTAGTGATAGCTGGCACTAGTACTGTAAACAGGCACGCAGTAGTGCGTGGGGTAAAAAACTACTATAGGGAGGTGGTCGTTGGCGGGCCCCTCCTCGTATTGGTCAAAACTTATGTTATGCGTAAACATATGATTTTGTCAATACTATAAAGAAAACTTGTTTTGTACATACAAAACTAAATGAATTATATGGATATTGAAAAATAAATGGCATTATATCCATATAATGAAAATATACTTGTATTCTCTTATTATAAGAGAGAATACCGTATAGTTGGTTGGCAAAGACAATTGAAAATACCCGAATTGCAGATGATGGGTTCAAAAACTACTATAGGGTGGTGTAGCAAATAATATGAAGATGATATATCCATATAATGGATATACACTAGTATTCTCTTATTATAATAGAGAATACCATATAAATGGTTGGCAAAGACAATTGAAAATACCCGAATTGAAGTTGACGGGTTCAAAAACTATTATAGGGTGATGTAGCAAATAAAATAATGAAGATATATCCATATAATGGAATTATATGTGTATTCTCTTATTATATGAGAGAGTACCAAACGGTTGATTGGCAAAGACAATTGAAAATACCCGAATTAAAGATATTGGGTCCAAAAACTACTATAGGATGGTCAATGGGCCGGCCATCTACTATTGACGTGACAAAATACTGTCTGTCGGTAGAGAAGATATTAATCCGTCAAATTTGTTTCTTTATTCATTTATGAATATGAGACTTGGCTCCACGGTTAATATTTTAAGCCCAAAGATAATAATGTTGAAACAAAGGCCAAGGTTTCTATTATACATAGAATAACAAATTGTTTCCGAACTTTATCGTTAATCCAAATAAATAATTACAATTGAGGCAGGCTAATAATGATATATATTTTGTATTGATAATCTTGATATATATGTATATTGGTCTGCCATTATCACATACTGAGTTATGTGATAATTCCCTGCGGGGATAAATTAAAAGA
>NW_023665624.1:25000-42500 GCF_014743375.2 Drosophila subpulchrella
AAAAAATTTGTTTTTATTATAATAATATAATATATTATAGTAATACAAATAAAATATAAATTGCCAAAAATATGATCTTTTATAGATCAAATATAAAATTTCGAACAAGCAAATCGAAATAATAATTGTAATAATAAATATATTATTGCATTAAATAAGAGATAAATAAATAAGCAAAAGCAAACAAATAACAAATTCGAACAAGCAAATCGAAATTATTAAATTTATTTAATATTATTATTATATTGTATATTAAATGCAATTAATTAATAAAACACTGTGTGTATATGGACCATAATATACACGCGTTGCGATATGTATTGTTCATCTCAGTTATGCGCATACATTGGATAATGCAACAACCTAAAATGTACAATGTTGTACCTGATTATTACAGGTTAATGTTTTATATAAATTTCAATATATATCGCTAAAAAAAAGTATTAATACCGTAAATGCCATTTAAAAAATACTTGATATATTATTGGTTATATGAAACTAAGACATTTCGCAGCATTCGTTTTAGGTATAAAAATCAATTTATTGAAGGAATTGATATATGCCAGTAAAATGGTGTATTTTTAATTTCTTTCAATAAAAACATATATGACAAAATTACCAAACCAATATATAAAACTCTAAGCGGTGGATCACTCGGCTCATGGGTCGATGAAGAACGCAGCAAACTGTGCGTCATCGTGTGAACTGCAGGACACATGAACATCGACATTTTGAACGCATATCGCAGTCCATGCTGTTATGTACTTTAATTAATTTTATAGTGCTGCTTGGACTACATATGGTTGAGGGTTGTAAGACTATGCTAATTAAGTTGTTTATATAAATTTTATAATGAAATTTTATAAGCATATGGTATATTATTGGATAATAATAATTTAATTATTATATTATTCATAATATTAACAAATATATGAAAAACATTATCTCACATTAGTAAATAATTTGAATGTGAAAAACGAAGAGAAATATTTTCTTTTTCAATCAAATAATACTGAGAAATGTCTAGCATAAAAAATTTATCTAGAATTGTCTCTTATTAAAGATTAGTAAATAGAAAGCCGTTGACAATATTATTATTCTTCGTTGATTCGTTAGACCAAACAAATGCCATACAAATATATAAAATATATAACGAATTTAATAAAATGTTTTATCATTATATATAAAGAATTAATTGCAAAAAAAGTTATACACAACCTCAACTCATATGGGACTACCCCCTGAATTTAAGCATATTAATTAGGGGAGGAAAAGAAACTAACCAGGATTTTCTTAGTAGCGGCGAGCGAAAAGAAATCAGTTCAGCACTAAGTCACTTTGTCTATATGGCAAATGTGAGATGCAGTGTATGGAGCGTCAATATTCTAGTATGAGAAATTAACGATTTAAGTCCTTCTTAAATGAGGCCATTTACCCATAGAGGGTGCCAGGCCCGTATAACGTTAATGATTACTAGATGATGTTTCCAAAGAGTCGTGTTGCTTGATAGTGCAGCACTAAGTGGGTGGTAAACTCCATCTAAAACTAAATATAACCATGAGACCGATAGTAAACAAGTACCGTGAGGGAAAGTTGAAAAGAACTCTGAATAGAGAGTTAAACAGTACGTGAAACTGCTTAGAGGTTAAGCCCGATGAACCTGAATATCCGTTATGGAAAATTCATCATTAAAATTGTAATATTTAAACAATATTATGATAATAGTGTGCATTTTTTCCATATAAGGACATTGTAATCTATTAGCATACAAAATTTATCATAAAATATAACTTATAGTTTATTCAAATTAATTTGCTTGCATTTTAACACAGAATAAATGTTATTAATTTGATAAAGTGCTGATAGATTTATATGAATACAGTGCGTTAATTTTTCGGAATTATATAATGGCATAATTATCATTGATTTTTGTGTTTATTATATGCACTTGTATGATTAACAATGCGAAAGATTCAGGATACCTTCGGGACCCGTCTTGAAACACGGACCAAGGAGTCTAACATATGTGCAAGTTATTGGGATATAAACCTAATAGCGTAATTAACTTGACTAATAATGGGATTAGTTTTTTAACTATTTATAGCTAATTAACACAATCCCGGGGCGTTCTATATAGTTATGTATAATGATATTTATATTATTTATGCCTCTAACTGGAACGTACCTTGAGCATATATGCTGTGACCCGAAAGATGGTGAACTATACTTGATCAGGTTGAAGTCAGGGGAAACCCTGATGGAAGACCGAAACAGTTCTGACGTGCAAATCGATTGTCAGAATTGAGTATAGGGGCGAAAGACCAATCGAACCATCTAGTAGCTGGTTCCTTCCGAAGTTTCCCTCAGGATAGCTGGTGCATTTTAATGTTATATAAAATAATCTTATCTGGTAAAGCGAATGATTAGAGGCCTTAGGGTCGAAACGATCTTAACCTATTCTCAAACTTTAAATGGGTAAGAACCTTAACTTTCTTGATATGAAGTTCAAGGTTATGATATAATGTGCCCAGTGGGCCACTTTTGGTAAGCAGAACTGGCGCTGTGGGATGAACCAAACGTAATGTTACGGTGCCCAAATTAACAACTCATGCAGATACCATGAAAGGCGTTGGTTGCTTAAAACAGCAGGACGGTGATCATGGAAGTCGAAATCCGCTAAGGAGTGTGTAACAACTCACCTGCCGAAGCAACTAGCCCTTAAAATGGATGGCGCTTAAGTTGTATACCTATACATTACCGCTAAAGTAGATGATTTATATTACTTGTGATATAAATTTTGAAACTTTAGTGAGTAGGAAGGTACAATGGTATGCGTAGAAGTGTTTGGCGTAAGCCTGCATGGAGCTGCCATTGGTACAGATCTTGGTGGTAGTAGCAAATAATCGAATGAGACCTTGGAGGACTGAAGTGGAGAAGGGTTTCGTGTGAACAGTGGTTGATCACGAGTTAGTCGGTCCTAAGTTCAAGGCGAAAGCCGAAAATTTTCAAGTAAAACACAAATGCCATACAAATATAATTATATTATATAAATCAAGCTAATTAATATACTTGAATAATTTTGAACGAAAGGGAATACGGTTCCAATTCCGTAACCTGTTGAGTATCCGTTTGTTATTAAATATGGGCCTCGTGCTCATCCTGGCAACAGGAACGACCATAAAGAAGCCGTCGAGAGATATCGGAAGAGTTTTCTTTTCTGTTTTATAGCCGTACTACCATGGAAGTCTTTCGCAGAGAGATATGGTAGATGGGCTAGAAGAGCATGACATATACTGTTGTGTCGATATTTTCTCCTCGGACCTTGAAAATTTATGGTGGGGACACGCAAACTTCTCAACAGGCCGTACCAATATCCGCAGCTGGTCTCCAAGGTGAAGAGTCTCTAGTCGATAGAATAATGTAGGTAAGGGAAGTCGGCAAATTAGATCCGTAACTTCGGGATAAGGATTGGCTCTGAAGATTGAGATAGTCGGGCTTGATTGGGAAACAATAACATGGTTTATGTGCTCGTTCTGGGTAAATAGAGTGTCTGGCATTTATGTTGGTCACTTGTTCCCCGGATAGTTTAGTTACGTAGCCAATTGTGGAACTTTCTTGCTAAAATTTTTAAGAATACTAATTGGGTTAAACCAATTAGTTCTTATTAATTATAACGATTATCAATTAACAATCAATTCAGAACTGGCACGGACTTGGGGAATCCGACTGTCTAATTAAAACAAAGCATTGTGATGGCCCTAGCGGGTGTTGACACAATGTGATTTCTGCCCAGTGCTCTGAATGTCAAAGTGAAGAAATTCAAGTAAGCGCGGGTCAACGGCGGGAGTAACTATGACTCTCTTAAGGTAGCCAAATGCCTCGTCATCTAATTAGTGACGCGCATGAATGGATTAACGAGATTCCTACTGTCCCTATCTACACACAGTCGGTGTTTGGTTGCTCGCGAGAACAGACGTGTTTTTCCGTACGCTCCGCGAGTAAAGTGCATTTAGGCAGTAAAACAACAGGTACATTGTTGAAAATAGTGCGAAAATTCGTGTTTCGTGCTTGCGAACACAGTGCGTGTGTTTTCCGTTTGAAATTCTGCGGAAATCGGGCGATATTCGCGTTTTTCTTTTTGGAAATTTTCCATTAAGACACGTGTGTCGCGAGAGAGGCGCTCTCTCGAGAGAGGCGTTTGCCTAATTTAGGCACATTTTGTCGCCCACAGCTGTGCGGTTTGTGTCTCCGCTGAACTTGGATCAGCTGATCAGCTGACCGAGCTTTTGAGAACCAGCTGATAGGAAGGGGTAAGTCTCGAATATCAAAGAGCTTACTTAGTAAGGCCGATAACCGGCAGATGGCGCCACCAAAAATGGTGGTCGACGAGTCCGGGAGCGAAAGTGCGAGCAGCCGTGGAAGCAGCTCGGGCAGAGGGCGCGCCAGAGGCAAGCGCAACAAAGCGCCGCTGAGGGAGGCCTCGAGGTGCAAAGTGTTGGCGCTGGATGCAACCGCCGCTGCCCCTGCCGACGCCTTTGCCGCTGCCCCCGCCGCTGCCCCCGCCGCTGACGCTGCCGCAGTCGCAGCCGCTGCCGCTGCCGCAGCCGCTGCCGCTGCCGCCGCCGCTGCCCCCGCCGCTGCCCCCGCCGCTGCCCCCGCCGACGCTGCCACAGTCGCAGCCGCTGCTGATGGAGGGACCTTCGTCGTGCCAGCCAGCATAGAGAAATCCTTCTCGGACAGGGAATGGAGGGGAAACGGAGCCGTTGCTGCCGAGATGGGCGACATCCGTGCGGATATCCTGAGGATGTCCCACGTAGCGAGCCCTACCGTGAGCATTAAGACGCAGTTGTTGGCAAACCGCTACGAGGAGGTCGTCGGAGCCCTGCTGATCCGCATCGGAGTGCTGGAGGATCGCTTGAAGAGGCAGACACCGGTCGCCTCGGCCGCCTCATATGCAGCCACCGCTGCTAGAGGCGCGCACCTAGTCGCCTCACCTGCTGCCCCTGTTGCCCCCCTTGCCCCCGTACCCGCACCGCGGAAGATTCGGGAGACATGGTCGGCTGTCGTTGCGTGCGACGACCCGGCCCTGTCAGGCAGGCAAATCGCTGAGAAGATCCGCAAGGAGGTAGCGCCCGCTCTGGGCGTACGAGTACACGAGGTGCGTGAGCTGAAGCGGGGCGGCGCGATCATTCGCACGCCTTCGCAGGCGGAGATGACGAAGGTCGTCGCCTCCGCAAAGTTCGCCGAGGTGGGCCTGAAGGTGTCGAGGAACACCGCTGCGAAGCCGCGTGTTACGGTCCAGGATGTGGACACCTCCGTGGGACCGGACGAGTTTATGATGGAGCTCAGGGAGAAGAACTTCGAAGAGATGAGCCTCAAGGAGTTCCAGAAGGCGGTTGTCCTGGCGACCAAGCCCTGGTCAGCTGCTGACGGTGCCACAATCAATGTGACGCTGGAGGTAGACGACCAGGCGCTGGCCGTTCTCGAGGGCGGGAGAGTATACATTAAGTGGTTTTCCTACCGCTGCCGCTCTCAGGTGCGAACCTACGCGTGCCACCGATGCCTTGGCTTTGACCACAAGGTCAATGAGTGTCGGTACGCCCGAGAGAAGCAGGTCTGCCGCCAGTGCGGACAGAACGACCACGTCGCGGCGAAGTGCAGAAATGCGGTGGACTGCCGCAACTGCCGTCACAAGGGTATGCCCTCGGGGCATTATATGCTTTCGGGTGGCTGCCCGATATACGGCGCGCTGCTAGCCAGGGTGCAAGCTAGACATTGATAATGTTTAGCTTCATCCAAGCGAATTGTGGTCGAGGCCGTTGCGCTGTCATCGAGCTTGCCAAGCAGATGAGAGATGCTGGCCACCTGTTCGCACTAGTCCAGGAGCCCTACGTGGACGCTGGCAAGCGACTCACTGGACTGCCTGGAGGAATGAGGATATTCGCCGATAGGAGGAAGAAAGCTGCCATCATCGTGGACGACCCATCTGCCATCTGCATGCCCATCGAGGCTTTGACGACGGACTACGGAGTGTGCGTGAGTGTCACAGGAAGATATGGCACAATCTTTCTGGCCTCCGTATACTGCCAGCATCTAGCTGCTCTGGAGCCCTACACTGACTACCTGGATACGGTTCTGCTATTAGCTAGCAGAACACCGACAATCCTCGGACTTGATGCTAACGCAGTCTCCCCTATGTGGTTCAGCAAATCCCCAGACAACTCTGGAGACCGCCTGAACCGCGAACGGGGACAGCTCATGAACGAGTGGATAATCGCAAGCGGTGCCAGTGTACTGAATACGGCCAGCCAGGTGTTCACGTTCGATAATCACCGCTCTAGAAGTGATATCGACGTGACCTTCGCCAACGAAGCGGCGCGAGTATGGGCAACCTACGATTGGAGAGTTGACTTCTGGGAGCTGAGTGACCACAACATTATCACTGTTGAGGTTACTCCAGATCCGAGCAGTACCGTTGAGAGCCTAGCTCCGGTACCGCAATGGAAGCTCTCCAATGCAAGTTGGCGAAGATTCAGTGTAGAGTTAAGGAGTGCAGCACAGAGTCTCGAGGAACTGGAGGAATCGCCGTTGGACGACCATGTGTCTGCCCTTCGCTCCATCGTACACGATGTGTGCGACAGGGTGATAGGGCGCAGGATACCTGCAGCGAGGGGAAACGTAATATGGTGGAATCCTGAGCTGAGTACCAAGCGCCAAGAGGTCCGGAGACTGAGGCGTAGGCTGCAGGCAGCTCGCCGGAGTGGCACCGACGATGCTGAGCAACTTGCCGCTGGACTGAGATTTGCCTCAGGCCAGTACAAGAAGCTTATCTTGACGACAAAGGAGCAAAACTGGCGGGACTTCGTGGGACGGCACAAGGATGATCCATGGGGGCACGTATACCGAATATGCCGAGGCCGGAAGAAGACAGCCGATCTCGGATGTCTCCGGTCGAACGGCGCGCTTTCCGTAACTTGGCACGACTGCGCAAGTGTGCTTCTCCGCAACTTTTTCCCTGTTGCGGAGTCGACGACACGAGAAGACATACCCCCTGGTGCCCCACCGATCCTCGAAGCCTTCGAGGTGGCAACCAGCGTCGCGAGGCTGAGAAGCCGGCGATCGCCGGGTATGGATGGCATCACGGGCGGTATTGTCAAGGAGGTATGGCGTGCCATCCCTCAGCACCTGACGAAGCTGTACTCTCGGTGCATCTCGGAAGGATACTTTCCGGCCGAGTGGAAGCACCCGAGAGTGATACCGCTGGTAAAGGGGCCAGATAAGGACAGGAGCGATCCTGCCTCTTATCGCGGCATATGCCTTTTGCCAGTGTTCGGAAAGGCGCTTGAGGGAATCATGGTGAATCGGCTGAAGGATGTGCTACCGGATGGCTGCAGATGGCAATTCGGATTCAGGCCTGGACGCTGCGTGGAGGATGCGTGGATGCACGCCAAAAACACCGTCGCCAACAGTCGCGAGAGGAGGGTCCTTGGAATCTTTGTCGATTTCAAGGGAGCCTTCGACAACGTGGAGTGGAGTGCGGTGCTGGATCGGCTTGTCGACGTAGGCTGTCGAGAAATCGACTTGTGGAAAAGCTATTTTTCCGGCCGTAGCGCAAGCATCATCAGCAGGTATGAAGCAGCCACAGTTGCGGTTACACGGGGCTGCCCGCAAGGGTCCGTCAGTGGTCCATTTATTTGGAATTTACTGATGGATGTGCTGCTTCAGCGCTTGGAGCCACATTGTGCTCTGAGCGCGTTTGCAGATGATCTTCTGCTTTTCGTCGACGGGAATTCCCGTGCCGATCTGGAGCGGAAGGGCGAGCAGTTGATGGACATCGTGGGAGCCTGGGGAGCTGAGGTTGGAGTGAGTGTGTCAACCAGCAAGACGGCAATAATGTTGCTGAAAGGACAGCTTTCACGCACGAGGAGACCGACGGTACGGTTTGCTGGAGCAAGCCTGCCTTACGTCACCAAATGCCGGTACCTTGGCATCTTAGTCGGCGAGCGGTTGAGTTTTCTCCCGCATATCTCTGCTCTCAGAGATCGGCTGGCTGGAGTTGCCGGAGGACTAGCGCGGGTGCTTCGAGTCGATTGGGGGCTCAGCTCCCGTGCTAAGAGGACGATTTACAGCGGACTCATGGTCCCCTGTGCACTCTTTGGTGCCTCGGTCTGGTACAAGGCGGCGAGTAGGGGCAAGTCCCTTAAACTCCTCACCTCGTGCCAGAGGTCCATCCTTTTAGGATGCCTACCGGTATGCCGCACAGTGTCCACGGTGGCACTGCAGGTGCTTGCTGGTGCTCCTCCAATGGATCTGGATGCTCACAGGATCGCCGTGAAGTTCAAGCTGAGGAAGGATGTCCCCCTGGATGAGAGCGACTGGCTCCACGGACAGGACCTGTCCGTGTTGGACTGGAAAGCTAAGATGGCGCTGCTAGACGAACGTCTGCTAAATGAGTGGCAACTCAGATGGGATCGCGCGGAACACGGCTCCGTGACTCGCGAGTTTTTCCCAGAGGCAGCGTTCGTCTACAAGAGGAAAGACTTTGTCTTTACCCTCAAAGCCGGATTCTTGCTGACAGGACACGGGTCGATGAACGCATTTCTGCAAAGGCAGGACCCTCAGCACCACGACCGCATGCTCATGTGGCGTGGCAAGAGAGGACTGGCGCCACATACTGTGTGAATGCCGCCTGTACAACGATTTGCGGGACCTGGATGCCCTTGGAGTCGTTCGAGACCAGGGAAGATGGATCGTCGCGGGAGTAGTCGAGACCCCAGAACGGATGCGTCTCCTAGGAGTTTTTGCCGATGCTGCCTTCTCGAGGCGAAGGATGGATGCGACGAGGGAGGAACCACAGGCGCCGGGACGTTAGTCCCACACCTCTTTTGCCGTGTGGTAGCGGCGAAGAATACTGCCACAGCCTGCCATAGCTTGTCGTAGGAGGCGACTAATATGGCAATGGTTGCCTCATCCGAGCTTGTCGGAGCTGAAGGGGTGAGGCTCACCGAGCCTGTAATTTCGGTACCACGGGTTGAGCAGCTCCAAGGCTGCTCATTGAGGTTGGCCCCCTTGTGGGAGTATCGTGGTGGCTGTGGTTGACACCTATATCGCGGGTAGAGTCCTCGGGCTCGACGTGGATGTTGCGTTATACAACTCGGGTGCTGTGACCCACAGAACAGTAGAGATTTTAGATAGATCTCGCCCCTACGCAAGGGGGAGTGCTTGCCCGACAAGTAAGTACTCGAATTGCTACTGGGGTGGATGCTATGTACATAGCTATAGCTTCTAGTCCGGGGCGTTGGTCTGGCGCTTAACCTAGACCCGTGCATTATATACTCACTTGTGGGTATATTAGAATGCCGTGGTTGTAATCCCTTCATTGTGGAACACGCCACGTAAAACAAGTTCGGAGGGATCCGAGACACACCTGTCCCTATCTACTATCTAGCGAAACCACAGCCAAGGGAACGGGCTTGGAATAATTAGCGGGGAAAGAAGACCCTTTTGAGCTTGACTCTAATCTGGCAGTGTAAGGAGACATAAGAGGTGTAGAATAAGTGGGAGATATTAGACTTCGGTTTGGTATCGCCAATGAAATACCACTACTCTTATTGTTTCCTTACTTACTTGATTAAATGGAACGTGTATCATTTCCTAGCCATTATACGGATATATTTATTATATCTTATGGTATTGGGTTTTGATGCAAGCTTCTTGATCAAAGTATCACGAGTTTGTTATATAATCGCAAACAAATTCTTTAATAAAACGGTGCATTTATGTATTTTTGATTTGAAAATTTGGTATAACTCCAATTACTCAGGTATGATCCAATTCAAGGACATTGCCAGGTAGGGAGTTTGACTGGGGCGGTACATCTCTCAAATAATAACGGAGGTGTCCCAAGGCCAGCTCAGTGCGGACAGAAACCACACATAGAGCAAAAGGGCAAATGCTGACTTGATCTCGGTGTTCAGTACACACAGGGACAGCAAAAGCTCGGCCTATCGATCCTTTTGGTTTAAAGAGTTTTTAACAAGAGGTGTCAGAAAAGTTACCATAGGGATAACTGGCTTGTGGCGGCCAAGCGTTCATAGCGACGTCGCTTTTTGATCCTTCGATGTCGGCTCTTCCTATCATTGTGAAGCAAAATTCACCAAGCGTTGGATTGTTCACCCATGCAAGGGAACGTGAGCTGGGTTTAGACCGTCGTGAGACAGGTTAGTTTTACCCTACTAATGACAAAACGTTGTTGCGACAGCATTCCTGCGTAGTACGAGAGGAACCGCAGGTACGGACCAATGGCACAATACTTGTTCGAGCGAACAGTGGTATGACGCTACGTCCGTTGGATTATGCCTGAACGCCTCTAAGGTCGTATCCGTGCTGGACTGCAATGATAAATAAGGGGCAATTTGCATTGTATGGCTTCTAAACCATTTAAAGTTTATAATTTACTTTATAAACGACAATGGATGTGATGCCAATGTAATTTGTAACATAGTAAATTGGGAGGATCTTTGATCACCTGATGCCGCGCTAGTTACATATAAAAGCATTATTTAATACAATGACAAAGCCTAGAATCAATTGTAAACGACTTTTGTAACAGGCAAGGTGTTGTAAGTGGTTGAGCAGCTGCCATACTGCGATCCACTGAAGCTTATCCTTTGCTTGATGATTCGATAATAAAGATGTTGCAAGCGGGCATAATCATTATGCTTGCTTGCAGCATCGCACGCCACTTTGTTTGTGGTGTGTAAGGTAGGGAAGAAGAAATATAAAAGACCTAAATTGGAAACATCAATATATAAGTAAATATTGAACAAACAAAATGTATCGTCATCTTATTAGTGACGCGATGATAAAGTGGCAAACATATTCCATGTATAAATATTCCTATGGTATTAAAATTCAAGTAAAGAGGACATATATAAAAGTTTGTATATATGGTTCATTCAATGGTAGCAGCGGTTGGTTGGTTGGTGTCTGCTCCTCTTATTGTTCAAAACTTATGTTATGGTAGCAAGTCTATATCGTCATATTATTAGTGACGCGAAAAAGTAGTGGCAAAACATATTCCATGTATAAATAAATATTCCTATGGTATTGAAATTCAAGTAAAGAGGCCATTCAAGTAAAGAGGACTTATATAAATATAAGTATATATAATGGTAGCAGCGCGGTTGGTTGGTTGGTGTGTCTGCTCCTCTTATTGTTCAAAACTTATGTTATGGTAGCAAGACTGTATCGTCATATTATTAGTGACGCGAAAAAGTAGTGGCAAAACATATTCCATGTATAAATATTCCTATGGTATTGAAATTCAACTAAAGAGGACATATAAAATTACTATCAATGGTAGCAGTGGTTGGTTGGTTGGTGGTTGGTTGGCGGCTGCTCCTATTATTGTTCAAGACTTATGTTATGGTAGCAAGTCTGTATCGTCATATTAATTATTAGTGACGCGAAAAAGTAGTGGAAATCATATTCCATGTATAAATAGATTCCTATGGTAATGAAATTTTCAAGTAAAGAGAGGACCATTCAAGTAAGAGGACATATAAAAAGTAAGTATATGTTCCTCCAATGGTAGCAGTGGTTGGTTGGTTGGCGGCTGATCCTCTTATTGTTCAAAACTTATTTTATCAATATGAGTTTGGCAATACAATAAAGAAGACCAATCTAATCCATATAAAACTAAATGTATTATATGGATATGCTTAGGAAACCCATATATTCATAAAAAAAAATTATGTATAGAAAATTATACATATATCTTTTATATAAATGAATCGTATGGATATCGCCTTATGGTAGGTATAATAACTTTTTAAGGCATAATAATGTATAATATAGAAAATATACATTGAAATATAAATGCATTTTTATAGATATGGCGGCATATAAGTGCCATATACACAAGAATAAATAATAGAATTTACCAATATATAATTAAAATGAGATATATAAACCTAGTGAGGGGCTGCACTAGTATATGAATCGTATGGATATGGCTTATAGGTATAATACCTATAAGGCATAATAATGTATAATATAATAAATATAAATTAAGATATGAATGAATTATATAAATATGGCATAGAAATGCCATATACATACATAAGAATAAATGGTAGAATTTACCCATATATCACTGAAACACGATATATAAACCTAATGATAGCTGGCACTAGTACTGTAAACATGCACGCAATAGTGCGTGGGGTAAAAAACTACTATAGGGAGGTGGTCGTTGGCGGGCCCCTCCTCGTATTGGTCAAAACTTATGTTATGCATATGAATTTGTCAATACTATATAGAACGCCAAGCATATCCATATAAACTATGGATATGCATAGAAATCCATACAAAAGTAAAAAAAAATTATGTATAGAAAAATATACATATATTTATATAAGTGAATCGTATGGATATGGCTTATAGGTATAATACCTATAAGGCATAATAATGTATAACAAGTAAATATACATTGAAATGTGAATGCATTGTATGGATATGGCATATAAATGCCATATATATAGAAATAAATTGTATATCAATGATATAACAATTATAAACCTAGTGAGGGGCGGCACTAGTGAATGAATCGTATGGATATGGCTTATAGGTATAATACCTATAAGGCATAATAATGTATAATATAATAAATATACATTAAGATATGAATGGATTGTATAAATATGGCATAGAAATGCCATATACATAAGAATAAATGGTAGAATTTACCCATATATCACTGAAACACGATATATAAACCTAGTGATAGCTGGCACTAGTACTGTAAACAGGCACGCAATAGTGCGTGGGGTAAAAAACTACTATAGGGAGGTGGTCGTTGGCGGGCCCCTCCTCGTATTGGTCAAAACTTATGTTATGCATATGAATTTGTCAATACTATATAGAACGCCAAGCATATCCATATAAACTATGGATATGCATAGAAATCCATACAAAAGTAAAAAAAAATTATGTATAGAAAAATATACATATATTTATATAAGTGAATCGTATGGATATGGCTTATAGGTATAATACCTATAAGGCATAATAATGTATAACAAGTAAATATACATTGAAATGTGAATGCATTGTATGGATATGGCATATAAATGCCATATATATAGAAATAAATTGTATATCAATGATATAACAATTATAAACCTAGTGAGGGGCGGCACTAGTGAATGAATCGTATGGATATGGCTTATAGGTATAATACCTATAAGGCATAATAATGTATAATATAATAAATATACATTAAGATATGAATGGATTGTATAAATATGGCATAGAAATGCCATATACATAAGAATAAATGGTAGAATTTACCCATATATCACTGAAACACGATATATAAACCTAGTGATAGCTGGCACTAGTACTGTAAACAGGCACGCAATAGTGCGTGGGGTAAAAAACTACTATAGGGAGGTGGTCGTTGGCGGGCCCCTCCTCGTATTGGTCAAAACTTATGTTATGCATATGAATTTGTCAATACTATATAGAACGCCAAGCATATCCATATAAACTATGGATATGCATAGAAAACCATACAAAAGTAAAAAAAAATTATGTATAGAAAAATATACATATATTTATATAAGTGAATCGTATGGATATGGCTTATAGGTATAATACCTATAAGGCATAATAATGTATAACAAGTAAATATACATTGAAATGTGAATGCATTGTATGGATATGGCATATAAATGCCATATATATAGAAATAAATTGTATATCAATGATATAACAATTATAAACCTAGTGAGGGGCGGCACTAGTGAATGAATCGTATGGATATGGCTTATAGGTATAATACCTATAAGGCATAATAATGTATAATATAATAAATATACATTAAGATATGAATGGATTGTATAAATATGGCATAGAAATGCCATATACATAAGAATAAATGGTAGAATTTACCCATATATCACTGAAACACGATATATAAACCTAGTGATAGCTGGCACTAGTACTGTAAACAGGCACGCAATAGTGCGTGGGGTAAAAAACTACTATAGGGAGGTGGTCGTTGGCGGGCCCCTCCTCGTATTGGTCAAAACTTATGTTATGCATATGAATTTGTCAATACTATATAGAACGCCAAGCATATCCATATAAACTATGGATATGCATAGAAACCATACAAAAGTAAAAAAAATTATGTATAGAAAAATATACATATATTTATATAAGTGAATCGTATGGATATGGCTTATAGGTATAATACCTATAAGGCATAATAATGTATAACAAGTAAATATACATTGAAATGTGAATGCATTGTATGGATATGGCATATAAAATGCCATATATATAGAAATAAATGTATATCAATGATATAACAATTATAAACCTAGTGAGGGGCGGCACTAGTGAATGAATCGTATGGATATGGCTTATAGGTATAATACCTATAAGGCATAATAATGTATAATATAATAAATATACATTAAGATATGAATGGATTGTATAAATATGGCATAGAAATGCCATATACATAAGAATAAATGGTAGAATTTACCCATATATCACTGAAACACGATATATAAACCTAGTGATAGCTGGCACTAGTACTGTAAACAGGCACGCAATAGTGCGTGGGGTAAAAAACTACTATAGGGAGGTGGTCGTTGGCGGGCCCCTCCTCGTATTGGTCAAAACTTATGTTATGCATATGAATTTGTCAATACTATATAGAACGCCAAGCATATCCATATAAACTATGGATATGCATAGAAATCCATACAAAAGTAAAAAAAAATTATGTATAGAAAAAATATACATATATTTATATAAGTGAATCGTATGGATATGGCTTATAGGTATAATACCTATAAGGCATAATAATGTATAACAAGTAAATATACATTGAAATGTGAATGCATTGTATGGATATGGCATATAAATGCCATATATATAGAAATAAATTGTATATCAATGATATAACAATTATAAACCTAGTGAGGGGCGGCACTAGTGAATGAATCGTATGGATATGGCTTATAGGTATAATACCTATAAGGCATAATAATGTATAATATAATAAATATACATTAAGATATGAATGGATTGTATAAATATGGCATAGAAATGCCATATACATAAGAATAAATGGTAGAATTTACCCATATATCACTGAAACACGATATATAAACCTAGTGATAGCTGGCACTAGTACTGTAAACAGGCACGCAATAGTGCGTGGGGTAAAAAACTACTATAGGGAGGTGGTCGTTGGCGGGCCCCTCCTCGTATTGGTCAAAACTTATGTTATGCATATGAATTTGTCAATACTATATAGAACGCCAAGCATATCCATATAAACTATGGATATGCATAGAAATCCATACAAAATAAAAAAAAATTATGTATAGAAAAATATACATATATTTATATAAGTGAATCGTATGGATATGGCTTATAGGTATAATACCTATAAGGCATAATAATGTATAACAAGTAAATATACATTGAAATGTGAATGCATTGTATGGATATGGCATATAAATGCCATATATATAGAAATAAATTGTATATCAATGATATAACAATTATAAACCTAGTGAGGGGCGGCACTAGTGAATGAATCGTATGGATATGGCTTATAGGTATAATACCTATAAGGCATAATAATGTATAATATAATAAATATACATTAAGATATGAATGGATTGTATAAATATGGCATAGAAATGCCATATACATAAGAATAAATGGTAGAATTTACCCATATATCACTGAAACATGATATATAAACCTAGTGATAGCTGGCACTAGTACTGTAAACAGGCACGCAGTAGTGCGTGGGGTAAAAAACTACTATAGGGAGGTGGTCGTTGGCGGGCCCCTCCTCGTATTGGTCAAAACTTATGTTATGCGTAAACATATGATTTTGTCAATACTATAAAGAAAACTTGTTTTGTACATACAAAACTAAATGAATTATATGGATATTGAAAAATAAATGGCATTATATCCATATAATGAAAATATACTTGTATTCTCTTATTATAAGAGAGAATACCGTATAGTTGGTTGGCAAAGACAATTGAAAATACCCGAATTGCAGATGATGGGTTCAAAAACTACTATAGGGTGGTGTAGCAAATAATATGAAGATGATATATCCATATAATGGATATACACTAGTATTCTCTTATTATAATAGAGAATACCATATAAATGGTTGGCAAAGACAATTGAAAATACCCGAATTGAAGTTGACGGGTTCAAAAACTATTATAGGGTGATGTAGCAAATAAAATAATGAAGATATATCCATATAATGGAATTATATGTGTATTCTCTTATTATATGAGAGAGTACCAAACGGTTGATTGGCAAAGACAATTGAAAATACCCGAATTAAAGATATTGGGTCCAAAAACTACTATAGGATGGTCAATGGGCCGGCCATCTACTATTGACGTGACAAAATACTGTCTGTCGGTAGAGAAGATATTAATCCGTCAAATTTGTTTCTTTATTCATTTATGAATATGAGACTTGGCTCCACGGTTAATATTTTAAGCCCAAAGATAATAATGTTGAAACAAAGGCCAAGGTTTCTATTATACATAGAATAACAAATTGTTTCCGAACTTTATCGTTAATCCAAATAAATAATTACAATTGAGGCAGGCTAATAATGATATATATTTTGTATTGATAATCTTGATATATATGTATATTGGTCTGCCATTATCACATACTGAGTTATGTGATAATTCCCTGCGGGGATAAATTAAAAGAGGTGTCCCTATATTAAAAGAAAATAATATATATATATATTATTTTTTCTAACGTACATATCATATATGCGCTCGGTTTTATATTATATATTACCAAAGAGTCTTATATGAATATATACAGATAAATTTTAAATTTATCATCAAAATACAAATGATTTAATTCAATATTTTATATTGGTTAAACAAAAATTGTACATGTGTGGATACAATAATGACGTATGTCGAACAAAAAAGATATTTTAGAATGAAATATGCAAATATAAGAAAATTATTACGTATTACGAAAAAAAATATTGTGTTTTTAACATCAATAATTAAAAAACTTGTTATTATTAGTGGCGGAACAAGTATATATTGTGAAAACAACAAACGTATACGAATGCTATATAAAAATGGCCGTATTCGATAGAAAACAATCTATAAAATTTATATTGCTAATTTCTATTCAAAAATATGAATGAAATATGAATAAAAACATTATTCTGGTTGATCCTGCCAGTAGTTATATGCTTGTCTCAAAGATTAAGCCATGCATGTCTAAGTACACACGAATTAAAAGTGAAACCGCAAAAGGCTCATTATATCAGTTATGGTTCCTTAGATCGTTAACAGTTACTTGGATAACTGTGGTAATTCTAGAGCTAATACATGCAATTAAAACATGAACCTTATGGGACATGTGCTTTTATTAGGCTAAAACCAAGCGATCGCAA
>NW_023665624.1:45000-55000 GCF_014743375.2 Drosophila subpulchrella
ACACATGAACATCGACATTTTGAACGCATATCGCAGTCCATGCTGTTATGTACTTTAATTAATTTTATAGTGCTGCTTGGACTACATATGGTTGAGGGTTGTAAGACTATGCTAATTAAGTTGTTTATATAAATTTTATAATGAAATTTTATAAGCATATGGTATATTATTGGATAATAATAATTTAATTATTATATTATTCATAATATTAACAAATATATGAAAAACATTATCTCACATTAGTAAATAATTTGAATGTGAAAAACGAAGAGAAATATTTTCTTTTTCAATCAAATAATACTGAGAAATGTCTAGCATAAAAAATTTATCTAGAATTGTCTCTTATTAAAGATTAGTAAATAGAAAGCCGTTGACAATATTATTATTCTTCGTTGATTCGTTAGACCAAACAAATGCCATACAAATATATAAAATATATAACGAATTTAATAAAATGTTTTATCATTATATATAAAGAATTAATTGCAAAAAAAGTTATACACAACCTCAACTCATATGGGACTACCCCCTGAATTTAAGCATATTAATTAGGGGAGGAAAAGAAACTAACCAGGATTTTCTTAGTAGCGGCGAGCGAAAAGAAATCAGTTCAGCACTAAGTCACTTTGTCTATATGGCAAATGTGAGATGCAGTGTATGGAGCGTCAATATTCTAGTATGAGAAATTAACGATTTAAGTCCTTCTTAAATGAGGCCATTTACCCATAGAGGGTGCCAGGCCCGTATAACGTTAATGATTACTAGATGATGTTTCCAAAGAGTCGTGTTGCTTGATAGTGCAGCACTAAGTGGGTGGTAAACTCCATCTAAAACTAAATATAACCATGAGACCGATAGTAAACAAGTACCGTGAGGGAAAGTTGAAAAGAACTCTGAATAGAGAGTTAAACAGTACGTGAAACTGCTTAGAGGTTAAGCCCGATGAACCTGAATATCCGTTATGGAAAATTCATCATTAAAATTGTAATATTTAAACAATATTATGATAATAGTGTGCATTTTTTCCATATAAGGACATTGTAATCTATTAGCATACAAAATTTATCATAAAATATAACTTATAGTTTATTCAAATTAATTTGCTTGCATTTTAACACAGAATAAATGTTATTAATTTGATAAAGTGCTGATAGATTTATATGAATACAGTGCGTTAATTTTTCGGAATTATATAATGGCATAATTATCATTGATTTTTGTGTTTATTATATGCACTTGTATGATTAACAATGCGAAAGATTCAGGATACCTTCGGGACCCGTCTTGAAACACGGACCAAGGAGTCTAACATATGTGCAAGTTATTGGGATATAAACCTAATAGCGTAATTAACTTGACTAATAATGGGATTAGTTTTTTAACTATTTATAGCTAATTAACACAATCCCGGGGCGTTCTATATAGTTATGTATAATGATATTTATATTATTTATGCCTCTAACTGGAACGTACCTTGAGCATATATGCTGTGACCCGAAAGATGGTGAACTATACTTGATCAGGTTGAAGTCAGGGGAAACCCTGATGGAAGACCGAAACAGTTCTGACGTGCAAATCGATTGTCAGAATTGAGTATAGGGGCGAAAGACCAATCGAACCATCTAGTAGCTGGTTCCTTCCGAAGTTTCCCTCAGGATAGCTGGTGCATTTTAATGTTATATAAAATAATCTTATCTGGTAAAGCGAATGATTAGAGGCCTTAGGGTCGAAACGATCTTAACCTATTCTCAAACTTTAAATGGGTAAGAACCTTAACTTTCTTGATATGAAGTTCAAGGTTATGATATAATGTGCCCAGTGGGCCACTTTTGGTAAGCAGAACTGGCGCTGTGGGATGAACCAAACGTAATGTTACGGTGCCCAAATTAACAACTCATGCAGATACCATGAAAGGCGTTGGTTGCTTAAAACAGCAGGACGGTGATCATGGAAGTCGAAATCCGCTAAGGAGTGTGTAACAACTCACCTGCCGAAGCAACTAGCCCTTAAAATGGATGGCGCTTAAGTTGTATACCTATACATTACCGCTAAAGTAGATGATTTATATTACTTGTGATATAAATTTTGAAACTTTAGTGAGTAGGAAGGTACAATGGTATGCGTAGAAGTGTTTGGCGTAAGCCTGCATGGAGCTGCCATTGGTACAGATCTTGGTGGTAGTAGCAAATAATCGAATGAGACCTTGGAGGACTGAAGTGGAGAAGGGTTTCGTGTGAACAGTGGTTGATCACGAGTTAGTCGGTCCTAAGTTCAAGGCGAAAGCCGAAAATTTTCAAGTAAAACACAAATGCCATACAAATATAATTATATTATATAAATCAAGCTAATTAATATACTTGAATAATTTTGAACGAAAGGGAATACGGTTCCAATTCCGTAACCTGTTGAGTATCCGTTTGTTATTAAATATGGGCCTCGTGCTCATCCTGGCAACAGGAACGACCATAAAGAAGCCGTCGAGAGATATCGGAAGAGTTTTCTTTTCTGTTTTATAGCCGTACTACCATGGAAGTCTTTCGCAGAGAGATATGGTAGATGGGCTAGAAGAGCATGACATATACTGTTGTGTCGATATTTTCTCCTCGGACCTTGAAAATTTATGGTGGGGACACGCAAACTTCTCAACAGGCCGTACCAATATCCGCAGCTGGTCTCCAAGGTGAAGAGTCTCTAGTCGATAGAATAATGTAGGTAAGGGAAGTCGGCAAATTAGATCCGTAACTTCGGGATAAGGATTGGCTCTGAAGATTGAGATAGTCGGGCTTGATTGGGAAACAATAACATGGTTTATGTGCTCGTTCTGGGTAAATAGAGTGTCTGGCATTTATGTTGGTCACTTGTTCCCCGGATAGTTTAGTTACGTAGCCAATTGTGGAACTTTCTTGCTAAAATTTTTAAGAATACTAATTGGGTTAAACCAATTAGTTCTTATTAATTATAACGATTATCAATTAACAATCAATTCAGAACTGGCACGGACTTGGGGAATCCGACTGTCTAATTAAAACAAAGCATTGTGATGGCCCTAGCGGGTGTTGACACAATGTGATTTCTGCCCAGTGCTCTGAATGTCAAAGTGAAGAAATTCAAGTAAGCGCGGGTCAACGGCGGGAGTAACTATGACTCTCTTAAGGTAGCCAAATGCCTCGTCATCTAATTAGTGACGCGCATGAATGGATTAACGAGATTCCTACTGTCCCTATCTACTATCTAGCGAAACCACAGCCAAGGGAACGGGCTTGGAATAATTAGCGGGGAAAGAAGACCCTTTTGAGCTTGACTCTAATCTGGCAGTGTAAGGAGACATAAGAGGTGTAGAATAAGTGGGAGATATTAGACTTCGGTTTGGTATCGCCAATGAAATACCACTACTCTTATTGTTTCCTTACTTACTTGATTAAATGGAACGTGTATCATTTCCTAGCCATTATACGGATATATTTATTATATCTTATGGTATTGGGTTTTGATGCAAGCTTCTTGATCAAAGTATCACGAGTTTGTTATATAATCGCAAACAAATTCTTTAATAAAACGGTGCATTTATGTATTTTTGATTTGAAAATTTGGTATAACTCCAATTACTCAGGTATGATCCAATTCAAGGACATTGCCAGGTAGGGAGTTTGACTGGGGCGGTACATCTCTCAAATAATAACGGAGGTGTCCCAAGGCCAGCTCAGTGCGGACAGAAACCACACATAGAGCAAAAGGGCAAATGCTGACTTGATCTCGGTGTTCAGTACACACAGGGACAGCAAAAGCTCGGCCTATCGATCCTTTTGGTTTAAAGAGTTTTTAACAAGAGGTGTCAGAAAAGTTACCATAGGGATAACTGGCTTGTGGCGGCCAAGCGTTCATAGCGACGTCGCTTTTTGATCCTTCGATGTCGGCTCTTCCTATCATTGTGAAGCAAAATTCACCAAGCGTTGGATTGTTCACCCATGCAAGGGAACGTGAGCTGGGTTTAGACCGTCGTGAGACAGGTTAGTTTTACCCTACTAATGACAAAACGTTGTTGCGACAGCATTCCTGCGTAGTACGAGAGGAACCGCAGGTACGGACCAATGGCACAATACTTGTTCGAGCGAACAGTGGTATGACGCTACGTCCGTTGGATTATGCCTGAACGCCTCTAAGGTCGTATCCGTGCTGGACTGCAATGATAAATAAGGGGCAATTTGCATTGTATGGCTTCTAAACCATTTAAAGTTTATAATTTACTTTATAAACGACAATGGATGTGATGCCAATGTAATTTGTAACATAGTAAATTGGGAGGATCTTTGATCACCTGATGCCGCGCTAGTTACATATAAAAGCATTATTTAATACAATGACAAAGCCTAGAATCAATTGTAAACGACTTTTGTAACAGGCAAGGTGTTGTAAGTGGTTGAGCAGCTGCCATACTGCGATCCACTGAAGCTTATCCTTTGCTTGATGATTCGATAATAAAGATGTTGCAAGCGGGCATAATCATTATGCTTGCTTGCAGCATCGCACGCCACTTTGTTTGTGGTGTGTAAGGTAGGGAAGAAGAAATATAAAAGACCTAAATTGGAAACATCAATATATAAGTAAATATTGAACAAACAAAATGTATCGTCATCTTATTAGTGACGCGATGATAAAGTGGCAAACATATTCCATGTATAAATATTCCTATGGTATTAAAATTCAAGTAAAGAGGACATATATAAAAGTTTGTATATATGGTTCATTCAATGGTAGCAGCGGTTGGTTGGTTGGTGTCTGCTCCTCTTATTGTTCAAAACTTATGTTATGGTAGCAAGTCTATATCGTCATATTATTAGTGACGCGAAAAAGTAGTGGCAAAACATATTCCATGTATAAATAAATATTCCTATGGTATTGAAATTCAAGTAAAGAGGCCATTCAAGTAAAGAGGACTTATATAAATATAAGTATATATAATGGTAGCAGCGCGGTTGGTTGGTTGGTGTGTCTGCTCCTCTTATTGTTCAAAACTTATGTTATGGTAGCAAGACTGTATCGTCATATTATTAGTGACGCGAAAAAGTAGTGGCAAAACATATTCCATGTATAAATATTCCTATGGTATTGAAATTCAACTAAAGAGGACATATAAAATTACTATCAATGGTAGCAGTGGTTGGTTGGTTGGTGGTTGGTTGGCGGCTGCTCCTATTATTGTTCAAGACTTATGTTATGGTAGCAAGTCTGTATCGTCATATTAATTATTAGTGACGCGAAAAAGTAGTGGAAATCATATTCCATGTATAAATAGATTCCTATGGTAATGAAATTTTCAAGTAAAGAGAGGACCATTCAAGTAAGAGGACATATAAAAAGTAAGTATATGTTCCTCCAATGGTAGCAGTGGTTGGTTGGTTGGCGGCTGATCCTCTTATTGTTCAAAACTTATTTTATCAATATGAGTTTGGCAATACAATAAAGAAGACCAATCTAATCCATATAAAACTAAATGTATTATATGGATATGCTTAGGAAACCCATATATTCATAAAAAAAAATTATGTATAGAAAATTATACATATATCTTTTATATAAATGAATCGTATGGATATCGCCTTATGGTAGGTATAATAACTTTTTAAGGCATAATAATGTATAATATAGAAAATATACATTGAAATATAAATGCATTTTTATAGATATGGCGGCATATAAGTGCCATATACACAAGAATAAATAATAGAATTTACCAATATATAATTAAAATGAGATATATAAACCTAGTGAGGGGCTGCACTAGTATATGAATCGTATGGATATGGCTTATAGGTATAATACCTATAAGGCATAATAATGTATAATATAATAAATATAAATTAAGATATGAATGAATTATATAAATATGGCATAGAAATGCCATATACATACATAAGAATAAATGGTAGAATTTACCCATATATCACTGAAACACGATATATAAACCTAATGATAGCTGGCACTAGTACTGTAAACATGCACGCAATAGTGCGTGGGGTAAAAAACTACTATAGGGAGGTGGTCGTTGGCGGGCCCCTCCTCGTATTGGTCAAAACTTATGTTATGCATATGAATTTGTCAATACTATATAGAACGCCAAGCATATCCATATAAACTATGGATATGCATAGAAATCCATACAAAAGTAAAAAAAAATTATGTATAGAAAAATATACATATATTTATATAAGTGAATCGTATGGATATGGCTTATAGGTATAATACCTATAAGGCATAATAATGTATAACAAGTAAATATACATTGAAATGTGAATGCATTGTATGGATATGGCATATAAATGCCATATATATAGAAATAAATTGTATATCAATGATATAACAATTATAAACCTAGTGAGGGGCGGCACTAGTGAATGAATCGTATGGATATGGCTTATAGGTATAATACCTATAAGGCATAATAATGTATAATATAATAAATATACATTAAGATATGAATGGATTGTATAAATATGGCATAGAAATGCCATATACATAAGAATAAATGGTAGAATTTACCCATATATCACTGAAACACGATATATAAACCTAGTGATAGCTGGCACTAGTACTGTAAACAGGCACGCAATAGTGCGTGGGGTAAAAAACTACTATAGGGAGGTGGTCGTTGGCGGGCCCCTCCTCGTATTGGTCAAAACTTATGTTATGCATATGAATTTGTCAATACTATATAGAACGCCAAGCATATCCATATAAACTATGGATATGCATAGAAATCCATACAAAAGTAAAAAAAAATTATGTATAGAAAAATATACATATATTTATATAAGTGAATCGTATGGATATGGCTTATAGGTATAATACCTATAAGGCATAATAATGTATAACAAGTAAATATACATTGAAATGTGAATGCATTGTATGGATATGGCATATAAATGCCATATATATAGAAATAAATTGTATATCAATGATATAACAATTATAAACCTAGTGAGGGGCGGCACTAGTGAATGAATCGTATGGATATGGCTTATAGGTATAATACCTATAAGGCATAATAATGTATAATATAATAAATATACATTAAGATATGAATGGATTGTATAAATATGGCATAGAAATGCCATATACATAAGAATAAATGGTAGAATTTACCCATATATCACTGAAACACGATATATAAACCTAGTGATAGCTGGCACTAGTACTGTAAACAGGCACGCAATAGTGCGTGGGGTAAAAAACTACTATAGGGAGGTGGTCGTTGGCGGGCCCCTCCTCGTATTGGTCAAAACTTATGTTATGCATATGAATTTGTCAATACTATATAGAACGCCAAGCATATCCATATAAACTATGGATATGCATAGAAAACCATACAAAAGTAAAAAAAAATTATGTATAGAAAAATATACATATATTTATATAAGTGAATCGTATGGATATGGCTTATAGGTATAATACCTATAAGGCATAATAATGTATAACAAGTAAATATACATTGAAATGTGAATGCATTGTATGGATATGGCATATAAATGCCATATATATAGAAATAAATTGTATATCAATGATATAACAATTATAAACCTAGTGAGGGGCGGCACTAGTGAATGAATCGTATGGATATGGCTTATAGGTATAATACCTATAAGGCATAATAATGTATAATATAATAAATATACATTAAGATATGAATGGATTGTATAAATATGGCATAGAAATGCCATATACATAAGAATAAATGGTAGAATTTACCCATATATCACTGAAACACGATATATAAACCTAGTGATAGCTGGCACTAGTACTGTAAACAGGCACGCAATAGTGCGTGGGGTAAAAAACTACTATAGGGAGGTGGTCGTTGGCGGGCCCCTCCTCGTATTGGTCAAAACTTATGTTATGCATATGAATTTGTCAATACTATATAGAACGCCAAGCATATCCATATAAACTATGGATATGCATAGAAAACCATACAAAAGTAAAAAAAAATTATGTATAGAAAAATATACATATATTTATATAAGTGAATCGTATGGATATGGCTTATAGGTATAATACCTATAAGGCATAATAATGTATAACAAGTAAATATACATTGAAATGTGAATGCATTGTATGGATATGGCATATAAATGCCATATATATAGAAATAAATTGTATATCAATGATATAACAATTATAAACCTAGTGAGGGGCGGCACTAGTGAATGAATCGTATGGATATGGCTTATAGGTATAATACCTATAAGGCATAATAATGTATAATATAATAAATATACATTAAGATATGAATGGATTGTATAAATATGGCATAGAAATGCCATATACATAAGAATAAATGGTAGAATTTACCCATATATCACTGAAACACGATATATAAACCTAGTGATAGCTGGCACTAGTACTGTAAACAGGCACGCAATAGTGCGTGGGGTAAAAAACTACTATAGGGAGGTGGTCGTTGGCGGGCCCCTCCTCGTATTGGTCAAAACTTATTTATGCATATGAATTTGTCAATACTATATAGAACGCCAAGCATATCCATATAAACTATGGATATGCATAGAAAATCCATACAAAAGTAAAAAAAAATTATGTATAGAAAAATATACATATATTTATATAAGTGAATCGTATGGATATGGCTTATAGGTATAATACCTATAAGGCATAATAATGTA
This sequence comes from Drosophila subpulchrella, assembly GCF_014743375.2. NCBI lineage: Eukaryota > Metazoa > Arthropoda > Insecta > Diptera > Drosophilidae > Drosophila > Drosophila subpulchrella. The sequence goes on from NW_023665624.1 coordinate 53,676, forward strand.
TAACAAGTAAATATACATTGAAATGTGAATGCATTGTATGGATATGGCATATAAATGCCATATATATAGAAATAAATTGTATATCAATGATATAACAATTATAAACCTAGTGAGGGGCGGCACTAGTGAATGAATCGTATGGATATGGCTTATAGGTATAATACCTATAAGGCATAATAATGTATAATATAATAAATATACATTAAGATATGAATGGATTGTATAAATATGGCATAGAAATGCCATATACATAAGAATAAATGGTAGAATTTACCCATATATCACTGAAACACTGATATATAAACCTAGTGATAGCTGGCACTAGTACTGTAAACAGGCACGCAGTAGTGCGTGGGGTAAAAAACTACTATAGGGAGGTGGTCGTTGGCGGGCCCCTCCTCGTATTGGTCAAAACTTATGTTATGCGTAAACATATGATTTTGTCAATACTATAAAGAAAACTTGTTTTGTACATACAAAACTAAATGAATTATATGGATATTGAAAAATAAATGGCATTATATCCATATAATGAAAATATACTTGTATTCTCTTATTATAAGAGAGAATACCGTATAGTTGGTTGGCAAAGACAATTGAAAATACCCGAATTGCAGATGATGGGTTCAAAAACTACTATAGGGTGGTGTAGCAAATAATATGAAGATGATATATCCATATAATGGATATACACTAGTATTCTCTTATTATAATAGAGAATACCATATAAATGGTTGGCAAAGACAATTGAAAATACCCGAATTGAAGTTGACGGGTTCAAAAACTATTATAGGGTGATGTAGCAAATAAAATAATGAAGATATATCCATATAATGGAATTATATGTGTATTCTCTTATTATATGAGAGAGTACCAAACGGTTGATTGGCAAAGACAATTGAAAATACCCGAATTAAAGATATTGGGTCCAAAAACTACTATAGGATGGTCAATGGGCCGGCCATCTACTATTGACGTGACAAAATACTGTCTGTCGGTAGAGAAGATATTAATCCGTCAAATTTGTTTCTTTATTCATTTATGAATATGAGACTTGGCTCCACGGTTAATATTTTAAGCCCAAAGATAATAATGTTGAAACAAAGGCCAAGGTTTCTATTATACATAGAATAACAAATTGTTTCCGAACTTTATCGTTAATCCAAATAAATAATTACAATTGAGGCAGGCTAATAATGATATATATTTTGTATTGATAATCTTGATATATATGTATATTGGTCTGCCATTATCACATACTGAGTTATGTGATAATTCCCTGCGGGGATAAATTAAAAGAGGTGTCCCTATATTAAAAGAAAATA
>NW_023665624.1:57500-60000 GCF_014743375.2 Drosophila subpulchrella
AATATAATATATTATAGTAATACAAATAAAATATAAATTGCCAAAAATATGATCTTTTATAGATCAAATATAAAATTTCGAACAAGCAAATCGAAATAATAATTGTAATAATAAATATATTATTGCATTAAATAAGAGATAAATAAATAAGCAAAAGCAAACAAATAACAAATTCGAACAAGCAAATCGAAATTATTAAATTTATTTAATATTATTATTATATTGTATATTAAATGCAATTAATTAATAAAACACTGTGTGTATATGGACCATAATATACACGCGTTGCGATATGTATTGTTCATCTCAGTTATGCGCATACATTGGATAATGCAACAACCTAAAATGTACAATGTTGTACCTGATTATTACAGGTTAATGTTTTATATAAATTTCAATATATATCGCTAAAAAAAAGTATTAATACCGTAAATGCCATTTAAAAAATACTTGATATATTATTGGTTATATGAAACTAAGACATTTCGCAGCATTCGTTTTAGGTATAAAAATCAATTTATTGAAGGAATTGATATATGCCAGTAAAATGGTGTATTTTTAATTTCTTTCAATAAAAACATATATGACAAAATTACCAAACCAATATATAAAACTCTAAGCGGTGGATCACTCGGCTCATGGGTCGATGAAGAACGCAGCAAACTGTGCGTCATCGTGTGAACTGCAGGACACATGAACATCGACATTTTGAACGCATATCGCAGTCCATGCTGTTATGTACTTTAATTAATTTTATAGTGCTGCTTGGACTACATATGGTTGAGGGTTGTAAGACTATGCTAATTAAGTTGTTTATATAAATTTTATAATGAAATTTTATAAGCATATGGTATATTATTGGATAATAATAATTTAATTATTATATTATTCATAATATTAACAAATATATGAAAAACATTATCTCACATTAGTAAATAATTTGAATGTGAAAAACGAAGAGAAATATTTTCTTTTTCAATCAAATAATACTGAGAAATGTCTAGCATAAAAAATTTATCTAGAATTGTCTCTTATTAAAGATTAGTAAATAGAAAGCCGTTGACAATATTATTATTCTTCGTTGATTCGTTAGACCAAACAAATGCCATACAAATATATAAAATATATAACGAATTTAATAAAATGTTTTATCATTATATATAAAGAATTAATTGCAAAAAAAGTTATACACAACCTCAACTCATATGGGACTACCCCCTGAATTTAAGCATATTAATTAGGGGAGGAAAAGAAACTAACCAGGATTTTCTTAGTAGCGGCGAGCGAAAAGAAATCAGTTCAGCACTAAGTCACTTTGTCTATATGGCAAATGTGAGATGCAGTGTATGGAGCGTCAATATTCTAGTATGAGAAATTAACGATTTAAGTCCTTCTTAAATGAGGCCATTTACCCATAGAGGGTGCCAGGCCCGTATAACGTTAATGATTACTAGATGATGTTTCCAAAGAGTCGTGTTGCTTGATAGTGCAGCACTAAGTGGGTGGTAAACTCCATCTAAAACTAAATATAACCATGAGACCGATAGTAAACAAGTACCGTGAGGGAAAGTTGAAAAGAACTCTGAATAGAGAGTTAAACAGTACGTGAAACTGCTTAGAGGTTAAGCCCGATGAACCTGAATATCCGTTATGGAAAATTCATCATTAAAATTGTAATATTTAAACAATATTATGATAATAGTGTGCATTTTTTCCATATAAGGACATTGTAATCTATTAGCATACAAAATTTATCATAAAATATAACTTATAGTTTATTCAAATTAATTTGCTTGCATTTTAACACAGAATAAATGTTATTAATTTGATAAAGTGCTGATAGATTTATATGAATACAGTGCGTTAATTTTTCGGAATTATATAATGGCATAATTATCATTGATTTTTGTGTTTATTATATGCACTTGTATGATTAACAATGCGAAAGATTCAGGATACCTTCGGGACCCGTCTTGAAACACGGACCAAGGAGTCTAACATATGTGCAAGTTATTGGGATATAAACCTAATAGCGTAATTAACTTGACTAATAATGGGATTAGTTTTTTAACTATTTATAGCTAATTAACACAATCCCGGGGCGTTCTATATAGTTATGTATAATGATATTTATATTATTTATGCCTCTAACTGGAACGTACCTTGAGCATATATGCTGTGACCCGAAAGATGGTGAACTATACTTGATCAGGTTGAAGTCAGGGGAAACCCTGATGGAAGACCGAAACAGTTCTGACGTGCAAATCGATTGTCAGAATTGAGTATAGGGGCGAAAGACCAATCGAACCATCTAGTAGCTGGTTCCTTCCGAAGTTTCCCTCAGGATAGCTGGTGCATTTTAATGTTATATAAAATAATCTTATCTGGTAAAGCGAATGATTAGAGGCCTTAGGGTCGAAACGATCTTAACCTATTCTCAAACTTTAAATGGGTAAGAACCTTAACTTTCTTGATATGAAGTTCAAGGTTATGATATAAT
>NW_023665625.1:0-32500 GCF_014743375.2 Drosophila subpulchrella
AAAAAAAACTACTATAGGGAGGTGGTCGTTGGCGGGCCCCTCCTCGTATTGGTCAAAACTTATGTTATGCATATGAATTTGTCAATACTATATAGAACGCCAAGCATATCCATATAAACTATGGATATGCATAGAAAATCCATACAAAAGTAAAAAAAAAATTATGTATAGAAAAAAATATACATATATTTATATAAGTGAATCGTATGGATATGGCTTATAGGTATAATACCTATAAGGCATAATAATGTATAACAAGTAAATATACATTGAAATGTGAATGCATTGTATGGATATGGCATATAAATGCCATATATATAGAAATAAATTGTATATCAATGATATAACAATTATAAACCTAGTGAGGGGCGGCACTAGTGAATGAATCGTATGGATATGGCTTATAGGTATAATACCTATAAGGCATAATAATGTATAATATAATAAATATACATTAAGATATGAATGGATTGTATAAATATGGCATAGAAATGCCATATACATAAGAATAAATGGTAGAATTTACCCATATATCACTGAAACACGATATATAAACCTAGTGATAGCTGGCACTAGTACTGTAAACAGGCACGCAATAGTGCGTGGGGTAAAAAACTACTATAGGGAGGTGGTCGTTGGCGGGCCCCTCCTCGTATTGGTCAAAACTTATGTTATGCATATGAATTTGTCAATACTATATAGAACGCCAAGCATATCCATATAAACTATGGATATGCATAGAAATCCATACAAAAAGTAAAAAAAAATTATGTATAGAAAAATATACATATATTTATATAAGTGAATCGTATGGATATGGCTTATAGGTATAATACCTATAAGGCATAATAATGTATAACAAGTAAATATACATTGAAATGTGAATGCATTGTATGGATATGGCATATAAATGCCATATATATAGAAATAAATTGTATATCAATGATATAACAATTATAAACCTAGTGAGGGGCGGCACTAGTGAATGAATCGTATGGATATGGCTTATAGGTATAATACCTATAAGGCATAATAATGTATAATATAATAAATATACATTAAGATATGAATGGATTGTATAAATATGGCATAGAAATGCCATATACATAAGAATAAATGGTAGAATTTACCCATATATCACTGAAACATGATATATAAACCTAGTGATAGCTGGCACTAGTACTGTAAACAGGCACGCAGTAGTGCGTGGGGTAAAAAACTACTATAGGGAGGTGGTCGTTGGCGGGCCCCTCCTCGTATTGGTCAAAACTTATGTTATGCGTAAACATATGATTTTGTCAATACTATAAAGAAAACTTGTTTTGTACATACAAAACTAAATGAATTATATGGATATTGAAAAATAAATGGCATTATATCCATATAATGAAAATATACTTGTATTCTCTTATTATAAGAGAGAATACCGTATAGTTGGTTGGCAAAGACAATTGAAAATACCCGAATTGCAGATGATGGGTTCAAAAACTACTATAGGGTGGTGTAGCAAATAATATGAAGATGATATATCCATATAATGGATATACACTAGTATTCTCTTATTATAATAGAGAATACCATATAAATGGTTGGCAAAGACAATTGAAAATACCCGAATTGAAGTTGACGGGTTCAAAAACTATTATAGGGTGATGTAGCAAATAAAATAATGAAGATATATCCATATAATGGAATTATATGTGTATTCTCTTATTATATGAGAGAGTACCAAACGGTTGATTGGCAAAGACAATTGAAAATACCCGAATTAAAGATATTGGGTCCAAAAACTACTATAGGATGGTCAATGGGCCGGCCATCTACTATTGACGTGACAAAATACTGTCTGTCGGTAGAGAAGATATTAATCCGTCAAATTTGTTTCTTTATTCATTTATGAATATGAGACTTGGCTCCACGGTTAATATTTTAAGCCCAAAGATAATAATGTTGAAACAAAGGCCAAGGTTTCTATTATACATAGAATAACAAATTGTTTCCGAACTTTATCGTTAATCCAAATAAATAATTACAATTGAGGCAGGCTAATAATGATATATATTTTGTATTGATAATCTTGATATATATGTATATTGGTCTGCCATTATCACATACTGAGTTATGTGATAATTCCCTGCGGGGATAAATTAAAAGAGGTGTCCCTATATTAAAAGAAAATAATATATATATATATTATTTTTTCTAACGTACATATCATATATGCGCTCGGTTTTATATTATATATTACCAAAGAGTCTTATATGAATATATACAGATAAATTTTAAATTTATCATCAAAATACAAATGATTTAATTCAATATTTTATATTGGTTAAACAAAAATTGTACATGTGTGGATACAATAATGACGTATGTCGAACAAAAAAGATATTTTAGAATGAAATATGCAAATATAAAGAAAATTATTACGTATTACGAAAAAAAATATTGTGTTTTTAACATCAATAATTAAAAAACTTGTTATTATTAGTGGCGGAACAAGTATATATTGTGAAAACAACAAACGTATACGAATGCTATATAAAAATGGCCGTATTCGATAGAAAACAATCTATAAAATTTATATTGCTAATTTCTATTCAAAAATATGAATGAAATATGAATAAAAACATTATTCTGGTTGATCCTGCCAGTAGTTATATGCTTGTCTCAAAGATTAAGCCATGCATGTCTAAGTACACACGAATTAAAAGTGAAACCGCAAAAGGCTCATTATATCAGTTATGGTTCCTTAGATCGTTAACAGTTACTTGGATAACTGTGGTAATTCTAGAGCTAATACATGCAATTAAAACATGAACCTTATGGGACATGTGCTTTTATTAGGCTAAAACCAAGCGATCGCAAGATCGTTATATTGGTTGAACTCTAGATAACATGCAGATCGTATGGTCTTGTACCGACGACAGATCTTTCAAATGTCTGCCCTATCAACTTTTGATGGTAGTATCTAGGACTACCATGGTTGCAACGGGTAACGGGGAATCAGGGTTCGATTCCGGAGAGGGAGCCTGAGAAACGGCTACCACATCTAAGGAAGGCAGCAGGCGCGTAAATTACCCACTCCCAGCTCGGGGAGGTAGTGACGAAAAATAACAATACAGGACTCATATCCGAGGCCCTGTAATTGGAATGAGTACACTTTAAATCCTTTAACAAGGACCAATTGGAGGGCAAGTCTGGTGCCAGCAGCCGCGGTAATTCCAGCTCCAATAGCGTATATTAAAGTTGTTGCGGTTAAAACGTTCGTAGTTGAACTTGTGCTTCATACGGGTAGTACAACTTACAATTGTGGTTAGTACTATACCTTTATGTATGTAAGCGTATTACCGGTGGAGTTCTTACATGTGCTTAGATACTTGTATTTTTTCATATGTTCCTCCTATTTAAAAACCTGCATTAGTGCTCTTAAACGAGTGTTATTGTGGGCCGGTACAATTACTTTGAACAAATTAGAGTGCTTAAAGCAGGCTTCAAATGCCTGAATATTCTGTGCATGGGATAATGAAATAAGACCTCTGTTCTGCTTTCATTGGTTTTCAGATCAAGAGGTAATGATTAATAGAAGCAGTTTGGGGGCATTAGTATTACGACGCGAGAGGTGAAATTCTTGGACCGTCGTAAGACTAACTTAAGCGAAAGCATTTGCCAAAGATGTTTTCATTAATCAAGAACGAAAGTTAGAGGTTCGAAGGCGATCAGATACCGCCCTAGTTCTAACCATAAACGATGCCAGCTAGCAATTGGGTGTAGCTACTTTTATGGCTCTCTCAGTCGCTTCCCGGGAAACCAAAGCTTTTGGGCTCCGGGGGAAGTATGGTTGCAAAGCTGAAACTTAAAGGAATTGACGGAAGGGCACCACCAGGAGTGGAGCCTGCGGCTTAATTTGACTCAACACGGGAAAACTTACCAGGTCCGAACATAAGTGTGTAAGACAGATTGATAGCTCTTTCTCGAATCTATGGGTGGTGGTGCATGGCCGTTCTTAGTTCGTGGAGTGATTTGTCTGGTTAATTCCGATAACGAACGAGACTCAAATATATTAAATAGATATCTTCAGGATTATGGTGTTGAAGCTTATATAGCCTTCATTCATGGTGGCAGTAAAATGTTTATTGTGTTTGAATGTGTTTATATAAGTGGAGCCGTACCTGTTGGTTTGTCCCATTATAAGGACACTAGCTTCTTAAATGGACAAATTGCGTCTAGCAATAATGAGATTGAGCAATAACAGGTCTGTGATGCCCTTAGATGTCCTGGGCTGCACGCGCGCTACAATGAAAGTATCAACGTGTAATTTCCTAGACCGAGAGGTCCGGGTAAACCGCTGAAACACTTTCATGCTTGGGATTGTGAACTGAAACTGTTCACATGAACTTGGAATTCCAGTAAGTGTGAGTCATTAACTTCGCATTGATTACGTCCCTGCCCTTTGTACACACCGCCCGTCGCTACTACCGATTGAATTATTTAGTGAGGTCTCCGGACGTGATCACTGTGACGCCTTGTGTGTTACGGGTTGTTTCGCAAAAGTTGACCGAACTTGATATTTAGAGGAAGTAAAAGTCGTAACAAGGTTTCCGTAGGTGAACCTGCGGAAGGATCATTATTGTTTAATATCCTTACCGTTAATAAAAAATTTGTTTTTATATAATAATATAATATATATAGTAATACAAATAAAATATAAATTGCCAAAAATATGATCCTTTTATAGATCAAATATAAAATTTCGAAACAAGCAAATCGAAATAATAATTGTAATAATAAATATATTATGGCATTAAATAAGAGATAAATAAATAAGCAAAAGCAAACAAATAACCAATTCGAACAAGCAAAATCGAAATTATTAAATTTATTTAATATTATTATTATATTGTATATTAAATGCAATTAATTAATAAAACACTGTGTGTATATGGACCATAATATACACGCGTTGCGATATGTATTGTTTCATCTCAGTTATGCGCATACATTGGATAATGCAACAACCTAAAATGTACAATGTTGTACCTGATTATTACAGGTTAATGTTTTATATAAATTTCAATATATATCGCTAAAAAAAGTATTAATACCGTAAATGCCATTTAAAAAATACTTGATATATTATTGGTTATATGAAACTAAGACATTTCGCAGCATTCGTTTTAGGTATAAAAATCAATTTATTGAAGGAATTGATATATGCCAGTAAAATGGTGTATTTTTAATTTCTTTCAATAAAAACATATATGACAAAATTACCAAACCAATATATAAAACTCTAAGCGGTGGATCACTCGGCTCATGGGTCGATGAAGAACGCAGCAACTGTGCGTCATCGTGTGAACTGCAGGACACATGAACATCGACATTTGAACGCATATCGCAGTCCATGCTGTTATGTACTTTAATTAATTTTATAGTGCTGCTTGGACTACATATGGTTGAGGGTTGTAAGACTATGCTAATTAAGTTGTTTATATAAATTTTATAATGAAATTTTATAAGCATATGGTATATTATTGGATAATAATAATTTAATTATTATATTATTCATAATATTAACAAATATATGAAAAACATTATCTCACATTAGTAAATAATTTGAATGTGAAAAAACGAAGAGAAATATTTTCTTTTTCAATCAAATAATACTGAGAAATGTCTAGCATAAAAAATTTATCTAGAATTGTCTCTTATTAAAGATTAGTAAATAGAAAGCCGTTGACAATATTATTATTCTTCGTTGATTCGTTAGACCAAACAAATGCCATACAAATATATAAAATATATAACGAATTTAATAAAATGTTTTATCATTATATATAAAGAATTAATTGCAAAAAAGTTATACACAACCTCAACTCATATGGGACTACCCCCTGAATTTAAGCATATTAATTAGGGGAGGAAAAGAAACTAACCAGGATTTTCTTAGTAGCGGCGAGCGAAAAGAAATCAGTTCAGCACTAAGTCACTTTGTCTATATGGCAAATGTGAGATGCAGTGTATGGAGCGTCAATATTCTAGTATGAGAAATTAACGATTTAAGTCCTTCTTAAATGAGGCCATTTACCCATAGAGGGTGCCAGGCCCGTATAACGTTAATGATTACTAGATGATGTTTCCAAAGAGTCGTGTTGCTTGATAGTGCAGCACTAAGTGGGTGGTAAACTCCATCTAAAACTAAATATAACCATGAGACCGATAGTAAACAAGTACCGTGAGGGGAAAGTTGAAAAGAACTCTGAATAGAGAGTTAAACAGTACGTGAAACTGCTTAGAGGTTAAGCCCGATGAACCTGAATATCCGTTATGGAAAATTCATCATTAAAAATTGTAATATTTAAACAATATTATGATAATAGTGTGCATTTTTTCCATATAAGGACATTGTAATCTATTAGCATACAAAATTTATCATAAAATATAACTTATAGTTTATTCAAATTAATTTGCTTGCATTTTAACACAGAATAAATGTTATTAATTTGATAAAGTGCTGATAGATTTATATGAATACAGTGCGTTAATTTTTCGGAATTATATAATGGCATAATTATCATTGATTTTTGTGTTTATTATATGCACTTGTATGATTAACAATGCGAAAGATTCAGGATACCTTCGGGACCCGTCTTGAAACACGGACCAAGGAGTCTAACATATGTGCAAGTTATTGGGATATAAACCTAATAGCGTAATTAACTTGACTAATAATGGGATTAGTTTTTTAACTATTTATAGCTAATTAACACAATCCCGGGGCGTTCTATATAGTTATGTATAATGATATTTATATTATTTATGCCTCTAACTGGAACGTACCTTGAGCATATATGCTGTGACCCGAAAGATGGTGAACTATACTTGATCAGGTTGAAGTCAGGGGAAACCCTGATGGAAGACCGAAACAGTTCTGACGTTGCAAATCGATTGTCAGAATTGAGTATAGGGGCGAAAGACCAATCGAACCATCTAGTAGCTGGTTCCTTCCGAAGTTTCCCTCAGGATAGCTGGTGCATTTTAATGTTATATAAAATAATCTTATCTGGTAAAGCGAATGATTAGAGGCCTTAGGGTCGAAACGATCTTAACCTATTCTCAAACTTTAAATGGGTAAGAACCTTAACTTTCTTGATATGAAGTTCAAGGTTATGATATAATGTGCCCAGTGGGCCACTTTTGGTAAGCAGAACTGGCGCTGTGGGATGAACCAAACGTAATGTTACGGTGCCCAAATTAACAACTCATGCAGATACCATGAAAGGCGTTGGTTGCTTAAAACAGCAGGACGGTGATCATGGAAGTCGAAATCCGCTAAGGAGTGTGTAACAACTCACCTGCCGAAGCAACTAGCCCTTAAAATGGATGGCGCTTAAGTTGTATACCTATACATTACCGCTAAAGTAGATGATTTATATTACTTGTGATATAAATTTTGAAACTTTAGTGAGTAGGAAGGTACAATGGTATGCGTAGAAGTGTTTGGCGTAAGCCTGCATGGAGCTGCCATTGGTACAGATCTTGGTGGTAGTAGCAAATAATCGAATGAGACCTTGGAGGACTGAAGTGGAGAAGGGTTTCGTGTGAACAGTGGTTGATCACGAGTTAGTCGGTCCTAAGTTCAAGGCGAAAGCCGAAAATTTTCAAGTAAAACACAAATGCCATACAAATATAATTATATTATATAAATCAAGCTAATTAATATACTTGAATAATTTTGAACGAAAGGGAATACGGTTCCAATTCCGTAACCTGTTGAGTATCCGTTTGTTATTAAATATGGGCCTCGTGCTCATCCTGGCAACAGGAACGACCATAAAGAAGCCGTCGAGAGATATCGGAAGAGTTTTCTTTTCTGTTTTATAGCCGTACTACCATGGAAGTCTTTCGCAGAGAGATATGGTAGATGGGCTAGAAGAGCATGACATATACTGTTGTGTCGATATTTTCTCCTCGGACCTTGAAATTTATGGTGGGGACACGCAAACTTCTCAACAGGCCGTACCAATATCCGCAGCTGGTCTCCAAGGTGAAGAGTCTCTAGTCGATAGAATAATGTAGGTAAGGGAAGTCGGCAAATTAGATCCGTAACTTCGGGATAAGGATTGGCTCTGAAGATTGAGATAGTCGGGCTTGATTGGGAAACAATAACATGGTTTATGTGCTCGTTCTGGGTAAATAGAGTGTCTGGCATTTATGTTGGTCACTTGTTCCCCGGATAGTTTAGTTACGTAGCCAATTGTGGAACTTTCTTGCTAAAATTTTTAAGAATACTAATTGGGTTAAACCAATTAGTTCTTATTAATTATAACGATTATCAATTAACAATCAATTCAGAACTGGCACGGACTTGGGGAATCCGACTGTCTAATTAAAACAAAGCATTGTGATGGCCCTAGCGGGTGTTGACACAATGTGATTTCTGCCCAGTGCTCTGAATGTCAAAGTGAAGAAATTCAAGTAAGCGCGGGTCAACGGCGGGAGTAACTATGACTCTCTTAAGGTAGCCAAATGCCTCGTCATCTAATTAGTGACGCGCATGAATGGATTAACGAGATTCCTACTGTCCCTATCTACACACAGTCGGTGTTTGGTTGCTCGCGAGAACAGACGTGTTTTTCCGTACGCTCCGCGAGTAAAGTGCATTTAGGCAGTAAAACAACAGGTACATTGTTGAAATAGTGCGAAAATTCGTGTTTCGTGCTTGCGAACACAGTGCGTGTGTTTTCCGTTTGAAATTCTGCGGAAATCGGGCGATATTCGCGTTTTTCTTTTTGGAAATTTTCCATTAAGACACGTGTGTCGCGAGAGAGGCGCTCTCTCGAGAGAGGCGTTTGCCTAATTTAGGCACATTTTGTCGCCACAGCTGTGCGGTTTGTGTCTCCGCTGAACTTGGATCAGCTGATCAGCTGACCGAGCTTTTGAGAACCAGCTGATAGGAAGGGGTAAGTCTCGAATATCAAAGAGCTTACTTAGTAAGGCCGATAACCGGCAGATGGCGCCACCAAAAATGGTGGTCGACGAGTCCGGGAGCGAAAGTGCGAGCAGCCGTGGAAGCAGCTCGGGCAGAGGGCGCGCCAGAGGCAAGCGCAACAAAGCGCCGCTGAGGGAGGCCTCGAGGTGCAAAGTGTTGGCGCTGGATGCAACCGCCGCTGCCCCTGCCGACGCCTTTGCCGCTGCCCCCGCCGCTGCCCCCGCCGCTGACGCTGCCGCAGTCGCAGCCGCTGCCGCTGCCGCAGCCGCTGCCGCTGCCGCCGCCGCTGCCCCCGCCGCTGCCCCCGCCGCTGCCCCCGCCGACGCTGCCACAGTCGCAGCCGCTGCTGATGGAGGGACCTTCGTCGTGCCAGCCAGCATAGAGAAATCCTTCTCGGACAGGGAATGGAGGGGAAACGGAGCCGTTGCTGCCGAGATGGGCGACATCCGTGCGGATATCCTGAGGATGTCCCACGTAGCGAGCCCTACCGTGAGCATTAAGACGCAGTTGTTGGCAAACCGCTACGAGGAGGTCGTCGGAGCCCTGCTGATCCGCATCGGAGTGCTGGAGGATCGCTTGAAGAGGCAGACACCGGTCGCCTCGGCCGCCTCATATGCAGCCACCGCTGCTAGAGGCGCGCACCTAGTCGCCTCACCTGCTGCCCCTGTTGCCCCCCTTGCCCCCGTACCCGCACCGCGGAAGATTCGGGAGACATGGTCGGCTGTCGTTGCGTGCGACGACCCGGCCCTGTCAGGCAGGCAAATCGCTGAGAAGATCCGCAAGGAGGTAGCGCCCGCTCTGGGCGTACGAGTACACGAGGTGCGTGAGCTGAAGCGGGGCGGCGCGATCATTCGCACGCCTTCGCAGGCGGAGATGACGAAGGTCGTCGCCTCCGCAAAGTTCGCCGAGGTGGGCCTGAAGGTGTCGAGGAACACCGCTGCGAAGCCGCGTGTTACGGTCCAGGATGTGGACACCTCCGTGGGACCGGACGAGTTTATGATGGAGCTCAGGGAGAAGAACTTCGAAGAGATGAGCCTCAAGGAGTTCCAGAAGGCGGTTGTCCTGGCGACCAAGCCCTGGTCAGCTGCTGACGGTGCCACAATCAATGTGACGCTGGAGGTAGACGACCAGGCGCTGGCCGTTCTCGAGGGCGGGAGAGTATACATTAAGTGGTTTTCCTACCGCTGCCGCTCTCAGGTGCGAACCTACGCGTGCCACCGATGCCTTGGCTTTGACCACAAGGTCAATGAGTGTCGGTACGCCCGAGAGAAGCAGGTCTGCCGCCAGTGCGGACAGAACGACCACGTCGCGGCGAAGTGCAGAAATGCGGTGGACTGCCGCAACTGCCGTCACAAGGGTATGCCCTCGGGGCATTATATGCTTTCGGGTGGCTGCCCGATATACGGCGCGCTGCTAGCCAGGGTGCAAGCTAGACATTGATAATGTTTAGCTTCATCCAAGCGAATTGTGGTCGAGGCCGTTGCGCTGTCATCGAGCTTGCCAAGCAGATGAGAGATGCTGGCCACCTGTTCGCACTAGTCCAGGAGCCCTACGTGGACGCTGGCAAGCGACTCACTGGACTGCCTGGAGGAATGAGGATATTCGCCGATAGGAGGAAGAAAGCTGCCATCATCGTGGACGACCCATCTGCCATCTGCATGCCCATCGAGGCTTTGACGACGGACTACGGAGTGTGCGTGAGTGTCACAGGAAGATATGGCACAATCTTTCTGGCCTCCGTATACTGCCAGCATCTAGCTGCTCTGGAGCCCTACACTGACTACCTGGATACGGTTCTGCTATTAGCTAGCAGAACACCGACAATCCTCGGACTTGATGCTAACGCAGTCTCCCCTATGTGGTTCAGCAAATCCCCAGACAACTCTGGAGACCGCCTGAACCGCGAACGGGGACAGCTCATGAACGAGTGGATAATCGCAAGCGGTGCCAGTGTACTGAATACGGCCAGCCAGGTGTTCACGTTCGATAATCACCGCTCTAGAAGTGATATCGACGTGACCTTCGCCAACGAAGCGGCGCGAGTATGGGCAACCTACGATTGGAGAGTTGACTTCTGGGAGCTGAGTGACCACAACATTATCACTGTTGAGGTTACTCCAGATCCGAGCAGTACCGTTGAGAGCCTAGCTCCGGTACCGCAATGGAAGCTCTCAATGCAAGTTGGCGAAGATTCAGTGTAGAGTTAAGGAGTGCAGCACAGAGTCTCGAGGAACTGGAGGAATCGCCGTTGGACGACCATGTGTCTGCCCTTCGCTCCATCGTACACGATGTGTGCGACAGGGTGATAGGGCGCAGGATACCTGCAGCGAGGGGAAACGTAATATGGTGGAATCCTGAGCTGAGTACCAAGCGCCAAGAGGTCCGGAGACTGAGGCGTAGGCTGCAGGCAGCTCGCCGGAGTGGCACCGACGATGCTGAGCAACTTGCCGCTGGACTGAGATTTGCCTCAGGCCAGTACAAGAAGCTTATCTTGACGACAAAGGAGCAAAACTGGCGGGACTTCGTGGGACGGCACAAGGATGATCCATGGGGGCACGTATACCGAATATGCCGAGGCCGGAAGAAGACAGCCGATCTCGGATGTCTCCGGTCGAACGGCGCGCTTTCCGTAACTTGGCACGACTGCGCAAGTGTGCTTCCTCCGCAACTTTTTCCCTGTTGCGGAGTCGACGACACGAGAAGACATACCCCCTGGTGCCCCACCGATCCTCGAAGCCTTCGAGGTGGCAACCAGCGTCGCGAGGCTGAGAAGCCGGCGATCGCCGGGTATGGATGGCATCACGGGCGGTATTGTCAAGGAGGTATGGCGTGCCATCCCTCAGCACCTGACGAAGCTGTACTCTCGGTGCATCTCGGAAGGATACTTTCCGGCCGAGTGGAAGCACCCGAGAGTGATACCGCTGGTAAAGGGGCCAGATAAGGACAGGAGCGATCCTGCCTCTTATCGCGGCATATGCCTTTTGCCAGTGTTCGGAAAGGCGCTTGAGGGAATCATGGTGAATCGGCTGAAGGATGTGCTACCGGATGGCTGCAGATGGCAATTCGGATTCAGGCCTGGACGCTGCGTGGAGGATGCGTGGATGCACGCCAAAAACACCGTCGCCAACAGTCGCGAGAGGAGGGTCCTTGGAATCTTTGTCGATTTCAAGGGAGCCTTCGACAACGTGGAGTGGAGTGCGGTGCTGGATCGGCTTGTCGACGTAGGCTGTCGAGAAATCGACTTGTGGAAAAGCTATTTTTCCGGCCGTAGCGCAAGCATCATCAGCAGGTATGAAGCAGCCACAGTTGCGGTTACACGGGGCTGCCCGCAAGGGTCCGTCAGTGGTCCATTTATTTGGAATTTACTGATGGATGTGCTGCTTCAGCGCTTGGAGCCACATTGTGCTCTGAGCGCGTTTGCAGATGATCTTCTGCTTTTCGTCGACGGGAATTCCCGTGCCGATCTGGAGCGGAAGGGCGAGCAGTTGATGGACATCGTGGGAGCCTGGGGAGCTGAGGTTGGAGTGAGTGTGTCAACCAGCAAGACGGCAATAATGTTGCTGAAAGGACAGCTTTCACGCACGAGGAGACCGACGGTACGGTTTGCTGGAGCAAGCCTGCCTTACGTCACCAAATGCCGGTACCTTGGCATCTTAGTCGGCGAGCGGTTGAGTTTTCTCCCGCATATCTCTGCTCTCAGAGATCGGCTGGCTGGAGTTGCCGGAGGACTAGCGCGGGTGCTTCGAGTCGATTGGGGGCTCAGCTCCCGTGCTAAGAGGACGATTTACAGCGGACTCATGGTCCCCTGTGCACTCTTTGGTGCCTCGGTCTGGTACAAGGCGGCGAGTAGGGGCAAGTCCCTTAAACTCCTCACCTCGTGCCAGAGGTCCATCCTTTTAGGATGCCTACCGGTATGCCGCACAGTGTCCACGGTGGCACTGCAGGTGCTTGCTGGTGCTCCTCCAATGGATCTGGATGCTCACAGGATCGCCGTGAAGTTCAAGCTGAGGAAGGATGTCCCCCTGGATGAGAGCGACTGGCTCCACGGACAGGACCTGTCCGTGTTGGACTGGAAAGCTAAGATGGCGCTGCTAGACGAACGTCTGCTAAATGAGTGGCAACTCAGATGGGATCGCGCGGAACACGGCTCCGTGACTCGCGAGTTTTTCCCAGAGGCAGCGTTCGTCTACAAGAGGAAAGACTTTGTCTTTACCCTCAAAGCCGGATTCTTGCTGACAGGACACGGGTCGATGAACGCATTTCTGCAAGGCAGGACCCTCAGCACCACGACCGCATGCTCATGTGGCGTGGCAAGAGAGGACTGGCGCCACATACTGTGTGAATGCCGCCTGTACAACGATTTGCGGGACCTGGATGCCCTTGGAGTCGTTCGAGACCAGGGAAGATGGATCGTCGCGGGAGTAGTCGAGACCCCAGAACGGATGCGTCTCCTAGGAGTTTTTGCCGATGCTGCCTTCTCGAGGCGAAGGATGGATGCGACGAGGGAGGAACCACAGGCGCCGGGACGTTAGTCCCACACCTCTTTTGCCGTGTGGTAGCGGCGAAGAATACTGCCACAGCCTGCCATAGCTTGTCGTAGGAGGCGACTAATATGGCAATGGTTGCCCCATCCGAGCTTGTCGGAGCTGAAGGGGTGAGGCTCACCGAGCCTGTAATTTCGGTACCACGGGTTGAGCAGCTCCAAGGCTGCTCATTGAGGTTGGCCCCCTTGTGGGAGTATCGTGGTGGCTGTGGTTGACACCTATATCGCGGGTAGAGTCCTCGGGCTCGACGTGGATGTTGCGTTATACAACTCGGGTGCTGTGACCCACAGAACAGTAGAGATTTTAGATAGATCTCGCCCCTACGCAAGGGGGAGTGCTTGCCCGACAAGTAAGTACTCGAATTGCTACTGGGGTGGATGCTATGTACATAGCTATAGCTTCTAGTCCGGGGCGTTGGTCTGGCGCTTAACCTAGACCCGTGCATTATATACTCACTTGTGGGTATATTAGAATGCCGTGGTTGTAATCCCTTCATTGTGGAACACGCCACGTAAAACAAGTTCGGAGGGATCCGAGACACACCTGTCCCTATCTACTATCTAGCGAAACCACAGCCAAGGGAACGGGCTTGGAATAATTAGCGGGGAAAGAAGACCCTTTTGAGCTTGACTCTAATCTGGCAGTGTAAGGAGACATAAGAGGTGTAGAATAAGTGGGAGATATTAGACTTCGGTTTGGTATCGCCAATGAAATACCACTACTCTTATTGTTTCCTTACTTACTTGATTAAATGGAACGTGTATCATTTCCTAGCCATTATACGGATATATTTATTATATCTTATGGTATTGGGTTTTGATGCAAGCTTCTTGATCAAAGTATCACGAGTTTGTTATATAATCGCAAACAAATTCTTTAATAAAACGGTGCATTTATGTATTTTGATTTGAAAATTTGGTATAACTCCAATTACTCAGGTATGATCCAATTCAAGGACATTGCCAGGTAGGGAGTTTGACTGGGGCGGTACATCTCTCAAATAATAACGGAGGTGTCCCAAGGCCAGCTCAGTGCGGACAGAAACCACACATAGAGCAAAAGGGCAAATGCTGACTTGATCTCGGTGTTCAGTACACACAGGGACAGCAAAAGCTCGGCCTATCGATCCTTTTGGTTTAAAGAGTTTTTAACAAGAGGTGTCAGAAAAGTTACCATAGGGATAACTGGCTTGTGGCGGCCAAGCGTTCATAGCGACGTCGCTTTTTGATCCTTCGATGTCGGCTCTTCCTATCATTGTGAAGCAAAATTCACCAAGCGTTGGATTGTTCACCCATGCAAGGAACGTGAGCTGGGTTTAGACCGTCGTGAGACAGGTTAGTTTTACCCTACTAATGACAAAACGTTGTTGCGACAGCATTCCTGCGTAGTACGAGAGGAACCGCAGGTACGGACCAATGGCACAATACTTGTTCGAGCGAACAGTGGTATGACGCTACGTCCGTTGGATTATGCCTGAACGCCTCTAAGGTCGTATCCGTGCTGGACTGCAATGATAAATAAGGGGCAATTTGCATTGTATGGCTTCTAAACCATTTAAAGTTTATAATTTACTTTATAAACGACAATGGATGTGATGCCAATGTAATTTGTAACATAGTAAATTGGGAGGATCTTTGATCACCTGATGCCGCGCTAGTTACATATAAAAGCATTATTTAATACAATGACAAAGCCTAGAATCAATTGTAAACGACTTTTGTAACAGGCAAGGTGTTGTAAGTGGTTGAGCAGCTGCCATACTGCGATCCACTGAAGCTTATCCTTGCTTGATGATCGATAATAAAGATGTTGCAAGCGGGCATAATCATTATGCTTGCTTGCAGCATCGCACGCCACTTTGTTTGTGGTGTGTAAGGTAGGGAAGAAGAAATATAAAAGACCTAAATTGGAAACATCAATATATAAGTAAATATTGAACAAACAAAATGTATCGTCATCTTATTAGTGACGCGATGATAAAGTGGCAAACATATTCCATGTATAAATATTCCTATGGTATTAAAATTCAAGTAAAGAGGACATATATAAAAGTTTGTATATATGGTTCATTCAATGGTAGCAGCGGTTGGTTGGTTGGTGTGTCTGCTCCTCTTATTGTTCAAAACTTATGTTATGGTAGCAAGACTGTATCGTCATATTATTAGTGACGCGAAAAAGTAGTGGCAAAACATATTCCATGTATAAATATTCCTATGGTATTGAAATTCAACTAAAGAGGACATTCAAGTAAAGAGGACTTATATAAATATAAGTATATATAATGGTAGCAGCGCGGTTGGTTGGTTGGTGTGTCTGCTCCTCTTATTGTTCAAAACTTATGTTATGGTAGCAAGACTGTATCGTCATATTATTAGTGACGCGAAAAAGTAGTGGCAAAACATATTCCATGTATAAATATTCCTATGGTATTGAAATTCAACTAAAGAGGACATATAAAATTACTATCAATGGTAGCAGTGGTTGGTTGGTTGGTGGTTGGTTGGCGGCTGCTCCTATTATTGTTCAAGACTTATGTTATGGTAGGCAAGTCTGTATCGTCATATTAATTATTAGTGACGCGAAAAAGTAGTGGAAATCATATTCCATGTATAAATAGATTCCTATGGTAATGAAATTTTCAAGTAAAGAGAGGACCATTCAAGTAAGAGGACATATAAAAAGTAAGTATATGTTCCTCCAATGGTAGCAGTGGTTGGTTGGTTGGCGGCTGATCCTCTTATTGTTCAAAACTTATTTATCAATATGAGTTTGGCAATACAATAAAGAAGACCAATCTAATCCATATAAAACTAAATGTATTATATGGATATGCTTAGGAAACCCATATATTCATAAAAAAAAATTATGTATAGAAAATTATACATATATCTTTTATATAAATGAATCGTATGGATATCGCCTTATGGTAGTTATAATAACTTTTTAAGGCATAATAATGTATAATATAGAAAATATACATTGAAATATAATGCATTTTTATAGATATGGCGGCATATAAGTGCCATATACACAAGAATAAATAATAGAATTTACCAATATATAATTAAAATGAAGATATATAAACCTAGTGAGGGGCTGTCACTAGTATATGAATCGTATGGATATGGCTTATAGGTATAATACCTATAAGGCATAATAATGTATAATATAATAATATAAATTAAGATATGAATGAATTATATAAATATGGCATAGAAATGCCATATACATACATTAAGAATAAATGGTAGAATTTACCCATATATCACTGAAACACGATATATAAACCTATGATAGCTGGCACTAGTACTGTAAACATGCACGCAATAGTGCGTGGGGTAAAACAACTACTATAGGGAGGTGGTCGTTGGCGGGCCCCTCCTCTTATTGGTCAAACTTATGTTATGCATATGAATTTGTCAATACTATATAGAACGCCAAGCATATCCATATAAACTATGGATATGCATAGAAATCCATACAAAAGTAAAAAAAATTATGTATAGAAAAATATACATATATTTATATAAGTGAAATCGTATGGATATGGCTTATAGGTATAATACCTATAAGGCATAATAATGTATAACAAGTAAATATACATTGAAATGTGAATGCATTGTATGGATATGGCATATAAATGCCATATATATAGAAATAAATTGTATATCAATGATATAAACAATTATAAACCTAGTGAGGGGCGGCACTAGTGAATGAATCGTATGGATATGGCTTATAGGTATAATACCTATAAGGCATAATAATGTATAATATAATAAATATACATTAAGATATGAATGGATTGTATAAATATGGCATAGAAATGCCATATACATAAGACTAAATGGTAGAATTTACCCATATATCACTGAAACACGATATATAAACCTAGTGATAGCTGGCACTAGTACTGTAAACAGGCACGCAATCGTATGCGTGGGGTAAAAAACCTACTATAGGGAGGTGGTCGTTGGCGGGCCCCTCCTCGTATTGGTCAAAACTTATGTTATGCATATGAATTTGTCAATACTATATAGAACGCCAAGCATATCCATATAAAACTATGGATATGCATAGAAATCATACAAAAGTAAAAAAAATTATGTATAGAAAAATATACATATATTTATATAAGTGAATCGTATGGATATGGCTTATAGGTATAATACCTATAAGGCATAATAATGTATAACAAGTAAATATACATTGAAATGTGAATGCATTGTATGGATATGGCATATAAATGCCATATATATAGAAATAAATTGTATATCAATGATATAACAATTATAAACCTAGTGAGGGGCGGCACTAGTGAATGAATCGTATGGATATGGCTTATAGGTATAATACCTATAAGGCATAATAATGTATAATATAATAAATATACATTAAGATATGAATGGATTGTATAAATATGGCATAGAAATGCCATATACATAAGAATAAATGGTAGAATTTACCCATATATCACTGAAACACGATATATAAACCTAGTGATAGCTGGCACTAGTACTGTAAAAGGCACGCAATAGTGCGTGGGGTAAAAAACTACTATAGGGAGGTGGTCGTTGGCGGGCCCCTCCTCGTATTGGTTCAAAACTTATGTTATGCATATGAATTTGTCAATACTATATAGAACGCCAAGCATATCCATATAAACTATGGATATGCATAGAAAACCATACAAAAGTAAAAAAAATTATGTATAGAAAAATATACATATATTTATATATAGTGAATCGTATGGATATGGCTTATAGGTATAATACCTATAAGGCATAATAATGTATAACAAGTAAATATACATTGAAATGTGAATGCATTGTATGGATATGGCATATAAATGCCATATATATAGAAATAAATTGTATATCAATGATATAACAATTATAAACCTAGTGAGGGGCGGCACTAGTGAATGAATCGTATGGATATGGCTTATAGGTATAATACCTATAAGGCATAATAATGTATAATATAATAAATATACATTAAGATATGAATGGATTGTATAAATATGGCATAGAAATGCCATATACATAAGAATAAATGGTAGAATTTACCCATATATCACTGAAACACGATATATAAACCTAGTGATAGCTGGCACTAGTACTGTAAACAGGCACGCAATAGTGCGTGGGGTAAAAAACTACTATAGGGAGGTGGTCGTTGGCGGGCCCCTCCTCGTATTGGTCAAAACTTATGTTATGCATATGAATTTGTCAATACTATATAGAACGCCAAGCATATCCATATAAACTATGGATATGCATAGAAAACCATACAAAAGTAAAAAAAAATTATGTATAGAAAAATATACATATATTTATATAAGTGAATCGTATGGATATGGCTTATAGGTATAATACCTATAAGGCATAATAATGTATAACAAGTAAATATACATTGAAATGTGAATGCATTGTATGGATATGGCATATAAATGCCATATATATAGAAATAAATTGTATATCAATGATATAACAATTATAAACCTAGTGAGGGGCGGCACTAGTGAATGAATCGTATGGATATGGCTTATAGGTATAATACCTATAAGGCATAATAATGTATAATATAATAAATATACATTAAGATATGAATGGATTGTATAAATATGGCATAGAAATGCCATATACATAAGAATAAATGGTAGAATTTACCCATATATCACTGAAACACGATATATAAACCTAGTGATAGCTGGCACTAGTACTGTAAACAGGCACGCAATAGTGCGTGGGGTAAAAAACTACTATAGGGAGGTGGTCGTTGGCGGGCCCCTCCTCGTATTGGTCAAAACTTATGTTATGCATATGAATTTGTCAATACTATATAGAACGCCAAGCATATCCATATAAACTATGGATATGCATAGAAAATCCATACAAAAGTAAAAAAAAATTATGTATAGAAAAAAATATACATATATTTATATAAGTGAATCGTATGGATATGGCTTATAGGTATAATACCTATAAGGCATAATAATGTATAACAAGTAAATATACATTGAAATGTGAATGCATTGTATGGATATGGCATATAAATGCCATATATATAGAAATAAATTGTATATCAATGATATAACAATTATAAACCTAGTGAGGGGCGGCACTAGTGAATGAATCGTATGGATATGGCTTATAGGTATAATACCTATAAGGCATAATAATGTATAATATAATAAATATACATTAAGATATGAATGGATTGTATAAATATGGCATAGAAATGCCATATACATAAGAATAAATGGTAGAATTTACCCATATATCACTGAAACACGATATATAAACCTAGTGATAGCTGGCACTAGTACTGTAAACAGGCACGCAATAGTGCGTGGGGTAAAAAACTACTATAGGGAGGTGGTCGTTGGCGGGCCCCTCCTCGTATTGGTCAAAACTTATGTTATGCATATGAATTTGTCAATACTATATAGAACGCCAAGCATATCCATATAAACTATGGATATGCATAGAAATCCATACAAAAATAAAAAAAAATTATGTATAGAAAAATATACATATATTTATATAAGTGAATCGTATGGATATGGCTTATAGGTATAATACCTAT
Organism: Drosophila subpulchrella; assembly: GCF_014743375.2. NCBI lineage: Eukaryota > Metazoa > Arthropoda > Insecta > Diptera > Drosophilidae > Drosophila > Drosophila subpulchrella. The sequence continues at coordinate 20,128 of NW_023665625.1, forward strand.
AAGGCATAATAATGTATAACAAGTAAATATACATTGAAATGTGAATGCATTGTATGGATATGGCATATAAATGCCATATATATAGAAATAAATTGTATATCAATGATATAACAATTATAAACCTAGTGAGGGGCGGCACTAGTGAATGAATCGTATGGATATGGCTTATAGGTATAATACCTATAAGGCATAATAATGTATAATATAATAAATATACATTAAGATATGAATGGATTGTATAAATATGGCATAGAAATGCCATATACATAAGAATAAATGGTAGAATTTACCCATATATCACTGAAACATGATATATAAACCTAGTGATAGCTGGCACTAGTACTGTAAACAGGCACGCAGTAGTGCGTGGGGTAAAAAACTACTATAGGGAGGTGGTCGTTGGCGGGCCCCTCCTCGTATTGGTCAAAACTTATGTTATGCGTAAACATATGATTTTGTCAATACTATAAAGAAAACTTGTTTTGTACATACAAAACTAAATGAATTATATGGATATTGAAAAATAAATGGCATTATATCCATATAATGAAAATATACTTGTATTCTCTTATTATAAGAGAGAATACCGTATAGTTGGTTGGCAAAGACAATTGAAAATACCCGAATTGCAGATGATGGGTTCAAAAACTACTATAGGGTGGTGTAGCAAATAATATGAAGATGATATATCCATATAATGGATATACACTAGTATTCTCTTATTATAATAGAGAATACCATATAAATGGTTGGCAAAGACAATTGAAAATACCCGAATTGAAGTTGACGGGTTCAAAAACTATTATAGGGTGATGTAGCAAATAAAATAATGAAGATATATCCATATAATGGAATTATATGTGTATTCTCTTATTATATGAGAGAGTACCAAACGGTTGATTGGCAAAGACAATTGAAAATACCCGAATTAAAGATATTGGGTCCAAAAACTACTATAGGATGGTCAATGGGCCGGCCATCTACTATTGACGTGACAAAATACTGTCTGTCGGTAGAGAAGATATTAATCCGTCAAATTTGTTTCTTTATTCATTTATGAATATGAGACTTGGCTCCACGGTTAATATTTTAAGCCCAAAGATAATAATGTTGAAACAAAGGCCAAGGTTTCTATTATACATAGAATAACAAATTGTTTCCGAACTTTATCGTTAATCCAAATAAATAATTACAATTGAGGCAGGCTAATAATGATATATATTTTGTATTGATAATCTTGATATATATGTATATTGGTCTGCCATTATCACATACTGAGTTATGTGATAATTCCCTGCGGGGATAAATTAAAAGAGGTGTCCCTATATTAAAAGAAAATAATATATATATATATTATTTTTTCTAACGTACATATCATATATGCGCTCGGTTTTATATTATATATTACCAAAGAGTCTTATATGAATATATACAGATAAATTTTAAATTTATCATCAAAATACAAATGATTTAATTCAATATTTTATATTGGTTAAACAAAAATTGTACATGTGTGGATACAATAATGACGTATGTCGAACAAAAAAGATATTTTAGAATGAAATATGCAAATATAAAGAAAATTATTACGTATTACGAAAAAAAATATTGTGTTTTTAACATCAATAATTAAAAAACTTGTTATTATTAGTGGCGGAACAAGTATATATTGTGAAAACAACAAACGTATACGAATGCTATATAAAAATGGCCGTATTCGATAGAAAACAATCTATAAAATTTATATTGCTAATTTCTATTCAAAAATATGAATGAAATATGAATAAAAACATTATTCTGGTTGATCCTGCCAGTAGTTATATGCTTGTCTCAAAGATTAAGCCATGCATGTCTAAGTACACACGAATTAAAAGTGAAACCGCAAAAGGCTCATTATATCAGTTATGGTTCCTTAGATCGTTAACAGTTACTTGGATAACTGTGGTAATTCTAGAGCTAATACATGCAATTAAAACATGAACCTTATGGGACATGTGCTTTTATTAGGCTAAAACCAAGCGATCGCAAGATCGTTATATTGGTTGAACTCTAGATAACATGCAGATCGTATGGTCTTGTACCGACGACAGATCTTTCAAATGTCTGCCCTATCAACTTTTGATGGTAGTATCTAGGACTACCATGGTTGCAACGGGTAACGGGGAATCAGGGTTCGATTCCGGAGAGGGAGCCTGAGAAACGGCTACCACATCTAAGGAAGGCAGCAGGCGCGTAAATTACCCACTCCCAGCTCGGGGAGGTAGTGACGAAAAATAACAATACAGGACTCATATCCGAGGCCCTGTAATTGGAATGAGTACACTTTAAATCCTTTAACAAGGACCAATTGGAGGGCAAGTCTGGTGCCAGCAGCCGCGGTAATTCCAGCTCCAATAGCGTATATTAAAGTTGTTGCGGTTAAAACGTTCGTAGTTGAACTTGTGCTTCATACGGGTAGTACAACTTACAATTGTGGTTAGTACTATACCTTTATGTATGTAAGCGTATTACCGGTGGAGTTCTTACATGTGCTTAGATACTTGTATTTTTTCATATGTTCCTCCTATTTAAAAACCTGCATTAGTGCTCTTAAACGAGTGTTATTGTGGGCCGGTACAATTACTTTGAACAAATTAGAGTGCTTAAAGCAGGCTTCAAATGCCTGAATATTCTGTGCATGGGATAATGAAATAAGACCTCTGTTCTGCTTTCATTGGTTTTCAGATCAAGAGGTAATGATTAATAGAAGCAGTTTGGGGGCATTAGTATTACGACGCGAGAGGTGAAATTCTTGGACCGTCGTAAGACTAACTTAAGCGAAAGCATTTGCCAAAGATGTTTTCATTAATCAAGAACGAAAGTTAGAGGTTCGAAGGCGATCAGATACCGCCCTAGTTCTAACCATAAACGATGCCAGCTAGCAATTGGGTGTAGCTACTTTTATGGCTCTCTCAGTCGCTTCCCGGGAAACCAAAGCTTTTGGGCTCCGGGGGAAGTATGGTTGCAAAGCTGAAACTTAAAGGAATTGACGGAAGGGCACCACCAGGAGTGGAGCCTGCGGCTTAATTTGACTCAACACGGGAAAACTTACCAGGTCCGAACATAAGTGTGTAAGACAGATTGATAGCTCTTTCTCGAATCTATGGGTGGTGGTGCATGGCCGTTCTTAGTTCGTGGAGTGATTTGTCTGGTTAATTCCGATAACGAACGAGACTCAAATATATTAAATAGATATCTTCAGGATTATGGTGTTGAAGCTTATATAGCCTTCATTCATGGTGGCAGTAAAATGTTTATTGTGTTTGAATGTGTTTATATAAGTGGAGCCGTACCTGTTGGTTTGTCCCATTATAAGGACACTAGCTTCTTAAATGGACAAATTGCGTCTAGCAATAATGAGATTGAGCAATAACAGGTCTGTGATGCCCTTAGATGTCCTGGGCTGCACGCGCGCTACAATGAAAGTATCAACGTGTATTTCCTAGACCGAGAGGTCCGGGTAAACCGCTGAACCACTTTCATGCTTGGGATTGTGAACTGAAACTGTTCACATGAACTTGGAATTCCCAGTAAGTGTGAGTCATTAACTCGCATTGATTACGTCCCTGCCCTTTGTACACACCGCCCGTCGCTACTACCGATTGAATTATTTAGTGAGGTCTCCGGACGTGATCACTGTGACGCCTTGTGTGTTACGGTTGTTTCGCAAAAGTTGACCGAACTTGATTATTTAGAGGAAGTAAAAGTCGTAACAAGGTTTCCGTAGGTGAACCTGCGGAAGGATCATTATTGTTTAATATCCTTACCGTTAATAAAAAAATTTGTTTTTATTATAATAATATAATATATTATAGTAATACAAATAAAATATAAATTGCCAAAAATATGATCTTTTATAGATCAAATATAAAATTTCGAACAAGCAAATCGAAATAATAATTGTAATAATAAATATATTATTGCATTAAATAAGAGATAAATAAATAAGCAAAAGCAAACAAATAACAAATTCGAACAAGCAAATCGAAATTATTAAATTTATTTAATATTATTATTATATTGTATATTAAATGCAATTAATTAATAAAACACTGTGTGTATATGGACCATAATATACACGCGTTGCGATATGTATTGTTCATCTCAGTTATGCGCATACATTGGATAATGCAACAACCTAAAATGTACAATGTTGTACCTGATTATTACAGGTTAATGTTTTATATAAATTTCAATATATATCGCTAAAAAAAAGTATTAATACCGTAAATGCCATTTAAAAAATACTTGATATATTATTGGTTATATGAAACTAAGACATTTCGCAGCATTCGTTTTAGGTATAAAAATCAATTTATTGAAGGAATTGATATATGCCAGTAAAATGGTGTATTTTTAATTTCTTTCAATAAAAACATATATGACAAAATTACCAAACCAATATATAAAACTCTAAGCGGTGGATCACTCGGCTCATGGGTCGATGAAGAACGCAGCAAACTGTGCGTCATCGTGTGAACTGCAGGACACATGAACATCGACATTTTGAACGCATATCGCAGTCCATGCTGTTATGTACTTTAATTAATTTTATAGTGCTGCTTGGACTACATATGGTTGAGGGTTGTAAGACTATGCTAATTAAGTTGTTTATATAAATTTTATAATGAAATTTTATAAGCATATGGTATATTATTGGATAATAATAATTTAATTATTATATTATTCATAATATTAACAAATATATGAAAAACATTATCTCACATTAGTAAATAATTTGAATGTGAAAAACGAAGAGAAATATTTTCTTTTTCAATCAAATAATACTGAGAAATGTCTAGCATAAAAAATTTATCTAGAATTGTCTCTTATTAAAGATTAGTAAATAGAAAGCCGTTGACAATATTATTATTCTTCGTTGATTCGTTAGACCAAACAAATGCCATACAAATATATAAAATATATAACGAATTTAATAAAATGTTTTATCATTATATATAAAGAATTAATTGCAAAAAAAGTTATACACAACCTCAACTCATATGGGACTACCCCCTGAATTTAAGCATATTAATTAGGGGAGGAAAAGAAACTAACCAGGATTTTCTTAGTAGCGGCGAGCGAAAAGAAATCAGTTCAGCACTAAGTCACTTTGTCTATATGGCAAATGTGAGATGCAGTGTATGGAGCGTCAATATTCTAGTATGAGAAATTAACGATTTAAGTCCTTCTTAAATGAGGCCATTTACCCATAGAGGGTGCCAGGCCCGTATAACGTTAATGATTACTAGATGATGTTTCCAAAGAGTCGTGTTGCTTGATAGTGCAGCACTAAGTGGGTGGTAAACTCCATCTAAAACTAAATATAACCATGAGACCGATAGTAAACAAGTACCGTGAGGGAAAGTTGAAAAGAACTCTGAATAGAGAGTTAAACAGTACGTGAAACTGCTTAGAGGTTAAGCCCGATGAACCTGAATATCCGTTATGGAAAATTCATCATTAAAATTGTAATATTTAAACAATATTATGATAATAGTGTGCATTTTTTCCATATAAGGACATTGTAATCTATTAGCATACAAAATTTATCATAAAATATAACTTATAGTTTATTCAAATTAATTTGCTTGCATTTTAACACAGAATAAATGTTATTAATTTGATAAAGTGCTGATAGATTTATATGAATACAGTGCGTTAATTTTTCGGAATTATATAATGGCATAATTATCATTGATTTTTGTGTTTATTATATGCACTTGTATGATTAACAATGCGAAAGATTCAGGATACCTTCGGGACCCGTCTTGAAACACGGACCAAGGAGTCTAACATATGTGCAAGTTATTGGGATATAAACCTAATAGCGTAATTAACTTGACTAATAATGGGATTAGTTTTTTAACTATTTATAGCTAATTAACACAATCCCGGGGCGTTCTATATAGTTATGTATAATGATATTTATATTATTTATGCCTCTAACTGGAACGTACCTTGAGCATATATGCTGTGACCCGAAAGATGGTGAACTATACTTGATCAGGTTGAAGTCAGGGGAAACCCTGATGGAAGACCGAAACAGTTCTGACGTGCAAATCGATTGTCAGAATTGAGTATAGGGGCGAAAGACCAATCGAACCATCTAGTAGCTGGTTCCTTCCGAAGTTTCCCTCAGGATAGCTGGTGCATTTTAATGTTATATAAAATAATCTTATCTGGTAAAGCGAATGATTAGAGGCCTTAGGGTCGAAACGATCTTAACCTATTCTCAAACTTTAAATGGGTAAGAACCTTAACTTTCTTGATATGAAGTTCAAGGTTATGATATAATGTGCCCAGTGGGCCACTTTTGGTAAGCAGAACTGGCGCTGTGGGATGAACCAAACGTAATGTTACGGTGCCCAAATTAACAACTCATGCAGATACCATGAAAGGCGTTGGTTGCTTAAAACAGCAGGACGGTGATCATGGAAGTCGAAATCCGCTAAGGAGTGTGTAACAACTCACCTGCCGAAGCAACTAGCCCTTAAAATGGATGGCGCTTAAGTTGTATACCTATACATTACCGCTAAAGTAGATGATTTATATTACTTGTGATATAAATTTTGAAACTTTAGTGAGTAGGAAGGTACAATGGTATGCGTAGAAGTGTTTGGCGTAAGCCTGCATGGAGCTGCCATTGGTACAGATCTTGGTGGTAGTAGCAAATAATCGAATGAGACCTTGGAGGACTGAAGTGGAGAAGGGTTTCGTGTGAACAGTGGTTGATCACGAGTTAGTCGGTCCTAAGTTCAAGGCGAAAGCCGAAAATTTTCAAGTAAAACACAAATGCCATACAAATATAATTATATTATATAAATCAAGCTAATTAATATACTTGAATAATTTTGAACGAAAGGGAATACGGTTCCAATTCCGTAACCTGTTGAGTATCCGTTTGTTATTAAATATGGGCCTCGTGCTCATCCTGGCAACAGGAACGACCATAAAGAAGCCGTCGAGAGATATCGGAAGAGTTTTCTTTTCTGTTTTATAGCCGTACTACCATGGAAGTCTTTCGCAGAGAGATATGGTAGATGGGCTAGAAGAGCATGACATATACTGTTGTGTCGATATTTTCTCCTCGGACCTTGAAAATTTATGGTGGGGACACGCAAACTTCTCAACAGGCCGTACCAATATCCGCAGCTGGTCTCCAAGGTGAAGAGTCTCTAGTCGATAGAATAATGTAGGTAAGGGAAGTCGGCAAATTAGATCCGTAACTTCGGGATAAGGATTGGCTCTGAAGATTGAGATAGTCGGGCTTGATTGGGAAACAATAACATGGTTTATGTGCTCGTTCTGGGTAAATAGAGTGTCTGGCATTTATGTTGGTCACTTGTTCCCCGGATAGTTTAGTTACGTAGCCAATTGTGGAACTTTCTTGCTAAAATTTTTAAGAATACTAATTGGGTTAAACCAATTAGTTCTTATTAATTATAACGATTATCAATTAACAATCAATTCAGAACTGGCACGGACTTGGGGAATCCGACTGTCTAATTAAAACAAAGCATTGTGATGGCCCTAGCGGGTGTTGACACAATGTGATTTCTGCCCAGTGCTCTGAATGTCAAAGTGAAGAAATTCAAGTAAGCGCGGGTCAACGGCGGGAGTAACTATGACTCTCTTAAGGTAGCCAAATGCCTCGTCATCTAATTAGTGACGCGCATGAATGGATTAACGAGATTCCTACTGTCCCTATCTACTATCTAGCGAAACCACAGCCAAGGGAACGGGCTTGGAATAATTAGCGGGGAAAGAAGACCCTTTTGAGCTTGACTCTAATCTGGCAGTGTAAGGAGACATAAGAGGTGTAGAATAAGTGGGAGATATTAGACTTCGGTTTGGTATCGCCAATGAAATACCACTACTCTTATTGTTTCCTTACTTACTTGATTAAATGGAACGTGTATCATTTCCTAGCCATTATACGGATATATTTATTATATCTTATGGTATTGGGTTTTGATGCAAGCTTCTTGATCAAAGTATCACGAGTTTGTTATATAATCGCAAACAAATTCTTTAATAAAACGGTGCATTTATGTATTTTTGATTTGAAAATTTGGTATAACTCCAATTACTCAGGTATGATCCAATTCAAGGACATTGCCAGGTAGGGAGTTTGACTGGGGCGGTACATCTCTCAAATAATAACGGAGGTGTCCCAAGGCCAGCTCAGTGCGGACAGAAACCACACATAGAGCAAAAGGGCAAATGCTGACTTGATCTCGGTGTTCAGTACACACAGGGACAGCAAAAGCTCGGCCTATCGATCCTTTTGGTTTAAAGAGTTTTTAACAAGAGGTGTCAGAAAAGTTACCATAGGGATAACTGGCTTGTGGCGGCCAAGCGTTCATAGCGACGTCGCTTTTTGATCCTTCGATGTCGGCTCTTCCTATCATTGTGAAGCAAAATTCACCAAGCGTTGGATTGTTCACCCATGCAAGGGAACGTGAGCTGGGTTTAGACCGTCGTGAGACAGGTTAGTTTTACCCTACTAATGACAAAACGTTGTTGCGACAGCATTCCTGCGTAGTACGAGAGGAACCGCAGGTACGGACCAATGGCACAATACTTGTTCGAGCGAACAGTGGTATGACGCTACGTCCGTTGGATTATGCCTGAACGCCTCTAAGGTCGTATCCGTGCTGGACTGCAATGATAAATAAGGGGCAATTTGCATTGTATGGCTTCTAAACCATTTAAAGTTTATAATTTACTTTATAAACGACAATGGATGTGATGCCAATGTAATTTGTAACATAGTAAATTGGGAGGATCTTTGATCACCTGATGCCGCGCTAGTTACATATAAAAGCATTATTTAATACAATGACAAAGCCTAGAATCAATTGTAAACGACTTTTGTAACAGGCAAGGTGTTGTAAGTGGTTGAGCAGCTGCCATACTGCGATCCACTGAAGCTTATCCTTTGCTTGATGATTCGATAATAAAGATGTTGCAAGCGGGCATAATCATTATGCTTGCTTGCAGCATCGCACGCCACTTTGTTTGTGGTGTGTAAGGTAGGGAAGAAGAAATATAAAAGACCTAAATTGGAAACATCAATATATAAGTAAATATTGAACAAACAAAATGTATCGTCATCTTATTAGTGACGCGATGATAAAGTGGCAAACATATTCCATGTATAAATATTCCTATGGTATTAAAATTCAAGTAAAGAGGACATATATAAAAGTTTGTATATATGGTTCATTCAATGGTAGCAGCGGTTGGTTGGTTGGTGTCTGCTCCTCTTATTGTTCAAAACTTATGTTATGGTAGCAAGTCTATATCGTCATATTATTAGTGACGCGAAAAAGTAGTGGCAAAACATATTCCATGTATAAATAAATATTCCTATGGTATTGAAATTCAAGTAAAGAGGCCATTCAAGTAAAGAGGACTTATATAAATATAAGTATATATAATGGTAGCAGCGCGGTTGGTTGGTTGGTGTGTCTGCTCCTCTTATTGTTCAAAACTTATGTTATGGTAGCAAGACTGTATCGTCATATTATTAGTGACGCGAAAAAGTAGTGGCAAAACATATTCCATGTATAAATATTCCTATGGTATTGAAATTCAACTAAAGAGGACATATAAAATTACTATCAATGGTAGCAGTGGTTGGTTGGTTGGTGGTTGGTTGGCGGCTGCTCCTATTATTGTTCAAGACTTATGTTATGGTAGCAAGTCTGTATCGTCATATTAATTATTAGTGACGCGAAAAAGTAGTGGAAATCATATTCCATGTATAAATAGATTCCTATGGTAATGAAATTTTCAAGTAAAGAGAGGACCATTCAAGTAAGAGGACATATAAAAAGTAAGTATATGTTCCTCCAATGGTAGCAGTGGTTGGTTGGTTGGCGGCTGATCCTCTTATTGTTCAAAACTTATTTTATCAATATGAGTTTGGCAATACAATAAAGAAGACCAATCTAATCCATATAAAACTAAATGTATTATATGGATATGCTTAGGAAACCCATATATTCATAAAAAAAAATTATGTATAGAAAATTATACATATATCTTTTATATAAATGAATCGTATGGATATCGCCTTATGGTAGGTATAATAACTTTTTAAGGCATAATAATGTATAATATAGAAAATATACATTGAAATATAAATGCATTTTTATAGATATGGCGGCATATAAGTGCCATATACACAAGAATAAATAATAGAATTTACCAATATATAATTAAAATGAGATATATAAACCTAGTGAGGGGCTGCACTAGTATATGAATCGTATGGATATGGCTTATAGGTATAATACCTATAAGGCATAATAATGTATAATATAATAAATATAAATTAAGATATGAATGAATTATATAAATATGGCATAGAAATGCCATATACATACATAAGAATAAATGGTAGAATTTACCCATATATCACTGAAACACGATATATAAACCTAATGATAGCTGGCACTAGTACTGTAAACATGCACGCAATAGTGCGTGGGGTAAAAAACTACTATAGGGAGGTGGTCGTTGGCGGGCCCCTCCTCGTATTGGTCAAAACTTATGTTATGCATATGAATTTGTCAATACTATATAGAACGCCAAGCATATCCATATAAACTATGGATATGCATAGAAATCCATACAAAAGTAAAAAAAAATTATGTATAGAAAAATATACATATATTTATATAAGTGAATCGTATGGATATGGCTTATAGGTATAATACCTATAAGGCATAATAATGTATAACAAGTAAATATACATTGAAATGTGAATGCATTGTATGGATATGGCATATAAATGCCATATATATAGAAATAAATTGTATATCAATGATATAACAATTATAAACCTAGTGAGGGGCGGCACTAGTGAATGAATCGTATGGATATGGCTTATAGGTATAATACCTATAAGGCATAATAATGTATAATATAATAAATATACATTAAGATATGAATGGATTGTATAAATATGGCATAGAAATGCCATATACATAAGAATAAATGGTAGAATTTACCCATATATCACTGAAACACGATATATAAACCTAGTGATAGCTGGCACTAGTACTGTAAACAGGCACGCAATAGTGCGTGGGGTAAAAAACTACTATAGGGAGGTGGTCGTTGGCGGGCCCCTCCTCGTATTGGTCAAAACTTATGTTATGCATATGAATTTGTCAATACTATATAGAACGCCAAGCATATCCATATAAACTATGGATATGCATAGAAATCCATACAAAAGTAAAAAAAAATTATGTATAGAAAAATATACATATATTTATATAAGTGAATCGTATGGATATGGCTTATAGGTATAATACCTATAAGGCATAATAATGTATAACAAGTAAATATACATTGAAATGTGAATGCATTGTATGGATATGGCATATAAATGCCATATATATAGAAATAAATTGTATATCAATGATATAACAATTATAAACCTAGTGAGGGGCGGCACTAGTGAATGAATCGTATGGATATGGCTTATAGGTATAATACCTATAAGGCATAATAATGTATAATATAATAAATATACATTAAGATATGAATGGATTGTATAAATATGGCATAGAAATGCCATATACATAAGAATAAATGGTAGAATTTACCCATATATCACTGAAACACGATATATAAACCTAGTGATAGCTGGCACTAGTACTGTAAACAGGCACGCAATAGTGCGTGGGGTAAAAAACTACTATAGGGAGGTGGTCGTTGGCGGGCCCCTCCTCGTATTGGTCAAAACTTATGTTATGCATATGAATTTGTCAATACTATATAGAACGCCAAGCATATCCATATAAACTATGGATATGCATAGAAAACCATACAAAAGTAAAAAAAAATTATGTATAGAAAAATATACATATATTTATATAAGTGAATCGTATGGATATGGCTTATAGGTATAATACCTATAAGGCATAATAATGTATAACAAGTAAATATACATTGAAATGTGAATGCATTGTATGGATATGGCATATAAATGCCATATATATAGAAATAAATTGTATATCAATGATATAACAATTATAAACCTAGTGAGGGGCGGCACTAGTGAATGAATCGTATGGATATGGCTTATAGGTATAATACCTATAAGGCATAATAATGTATAATATAATAAATATACATTAAGATATGAATGGATTGTATAAATATGGCATAGAAATGCCATATACATAAGAATAAATGGTAGAATTTACCCATATATCACTGAAACACGATATATAAACCTAGTGATAGCTGGCACTAGTACTGTAAACAGGCACGCAAGTAGTGCGTGGGGTAAAAAACTACTATAGGGAGG
>NW_023665625.1:37500-51418 GCF_014743375.2 Drosophila subpulchrella
ACCGTGAGGGAAAGTTGAAAAGAACTCTGAATAGAGAGTTAAACAGTACGTGAAACTGCTTAGAGGTTAAGCCCGATGAACCTGAATATCCGTTATGGAAAATTCATCATTAAAATTGTAATATTTAAACAATATTATGATAATAGTGTGCATTTTTTCCATATAAGGACATTGTAATCTATTAGCATACAAAATTTATCATAAAATATAACTTATAGTTTATTCAAATTAATTTGCTTGCATTTTAACACAGAATAAATGTTATTAATTTGATAAAGTGCTGATAGATTTATATGAATACAGTGCGTTAATTTTTCGGAATTATATAATGGCATAATTATCATTGATTTTTGTGTTTATTATATGCACTTTGTATGATTAACAATGCGAAAGATTCAGGATACCTTCGGGACCCGTCTTGAAACACGGACCAAGGAGTCTAACATATGTGCAAGTTATTGGGATATAAACCTAATAGCGTAATTAACTTGACTAATAATGGGATTAGTTTTTTAACTATTATAGCTAATTAACACAATCCCGGGGCGTTCTATATAGTTATGTATAATGATATTTATATTATTTATGCCTCTAACTGGAACGTACCTTGAGCATATATGCTGTGACCCGAAAGATGGTGAACTATACTTGATCAGGTTGAAGTCAGGGGAAACCCTGATGGAAGACCGAAACAGTTCTGACGTGCAAATCGATTGTCAGAATTGAGTATAGGGGCGAAAGACCAATCGAACCATCTAGTAGCTGGTTCCTTCCGAAGTTTCCCTCAGGATAGCTGGTGCATTTTAATGTTATATAAAATAATCTTATCTGGTAAAGCGAATGATTAGAGGCCTTAGGGTCGAAACGATCTTAACCTATTCTCAAACTTTAAATGGGTAAGAACCTTAACTTTCTTGATATGAAGTTCAAGGTTATGATATAATGTGCCCAGTGGGCCACTTTTGGTAAGCAGAACTGGCGCTGTGGGATGAACCAAACGTAATGTTACGGTGCCCAAATTAACAACTCATGCAGATACCATGAAAGGCGTTGGTTGCTTAAAACAGCAGGACGGTGATCATGGAAGTCGAAATCCGCTAAGGAGTGTGTAACAACTCACCTGCCGAAGCAACTAGCCCTTAAAATGGATGGCGCTTAAGTTGTATACCTATACATTACCGCTAAAGTAGATGATTTATATTACTTGTGATATAAATTTTGAAACTTTAGTGAGTAGGAAGGTACAATGGTATGCGTAGAAGTGTTTGGCGTAAGCCTGCATGGAGCTGCCATTGGTACAGATCTTGGTGGTAGTAGCAAATAATCGAATGAGACCTTGGAGGACTGAAGTGGAGAAGGGTTTCGTGTGAACAGTGGTTGATCACGAGTTAGTCGGTCCTAAGTTCAAGGCGAAAGCCGAAAATTTTCAAGTAAAACACAAATGCCATACAAATATAATTATATTATATAAATCAAGCTAATTAATATACTTGAATAATTTTGAACGAAAGGGAATACGGTTCCAATTCCGTAACCTGTTGAGTATCCGTTTGTTATTAAATATGGGCCTCGTGCTCATCCTGGCAACAGGAACGACCATAAAGAAGCCGTCGAGAGATATCGGAAGAGTTTTCTTTTCTGTTTTATAGCCGTACTACCATGGAAGTCTTTCGCAGAGAGATATGGTAGATGGGCTAGAAGAGCATGACATATACTGTTGTGTCGATATTTTCTCCTCGGACCTTGAAAATTTATGGTGGGGACACGCAAACTTCTCAACAGGCCGTACCAATATCCGCAGCTGGTCTCCAAGGTGAAGAGTCTCTAGTCGATAGAATAATGTAGGTAAGGGAAGTCGGCAAATTAGATCCGTAACTTCGGGATAAGGATTGGCTCTGAAGATTGAGATAGTCGGGCTTGATTGGGAAACAATAACATGGTTTATGTGCTCGTTCTGGGTAAATAGAGTGTCTGGCATTTATGTTGGTCACTTGTTCCCCGGATAGTTTAGTTACGTAGCCAATTGTGGAACTTTCTTGCTAAAATTTTTAAGAATACTAATTGGGTTAAACCAATTAGTTCTTATTAATTATAACGATTATCAATTAACAATCAATTCAGAACTGGCACGGACTTGGGGAATCCGACTGTCTAATTAAAACAAAGCATTGTGATGGCCCTAGCGGGTTGTTGACACAATGTGATTTCTGCCCAGTGCTCTGAATGTCAAAGTGAAGAAATTCAAGTAAGCGCGGGTCAACGGCGGGAGTAACTATGACTCTCTTAAGGTAGCCAAATGCCTCGTCATCTAATTAGTGACGCGCATGAATGGATTAACGACGGACGTGTGTTTTTTCGTGGTCCCAATCAGTCGGTCATATCTCGGAAAGTACGTGGTGTACAAAGTTAAAATTTGCGTCAAAATTCGTGCCTTTGCGAAAGGAGTACGGTGGTGTAAAAACATTTAGGAAAAGTCAGCGGTGAGCGGAGTAATCGGAGTTTTTCCTTTGTGGAAAATTCCACACGTGCGCGCGCCGCGTGTGCTTGGAGAGCGCTTTCGAGAGAGCGCTTTCGTGAGAGAGCTTTCGCGAGAGCGTTTGGCGTCAGGTGTTCCCTCTCGCGTGATTCCTCTCGCGCGTCAGCTGTGCGGTACCGCCTAAGCTTTCTTATCGGGTAAGTGAGCTTGCTCGAGAAAAAGTTTAGAGGGTAGGTGGGCGATGGCTCCATCTCCGATGGAGACGGAGGGCGGATGCTCGGGCAGCGAATCTGCCAGCAGTCGAGGTAGCGTCAATGTTGGACGAAAAGGCCGCCCGAAGGGGAAGCGTGGACGAGGTGCTGCCGCAAGGGACGCCTCGCAGGCAAAGATTGTTGCCGTGGATGGAGTTGGAGGCGGGCCAGAGCCCCTTGTAGAGGAGACGCTCTCTTCTCTGGAGATGCCGCCGCCGCCCGCTCCCGCTGCCGCCGCCCCCACTGCTGCTGTAGTAGCTGCAGCTGCTACTGCTGCTGCCGCTGCCGCTGCTGCTGCCGCTGCCGACGCCGCTGAAGCCTCGACATCAGCCGCTGCAGCAAAAGTCGCCGTTGGAGTTGAGGTCGTAGTCCCCTCTCCCCCTCCCGTTGTTCGCTCGTCGCACTGCTCCATGGAGATCGTGAAGCAAGGATCGTGCCGCGTCGCAGAAGAGTCGACTGCGATCAGGGATGAGCTGCTAGGGCTCATTGTGAATATAGTGTCTGCAAAACTCCAGACGGAGATTATGAAAGTCGCAACGAGGTACGACGGCTTGATCTCGTCGCTGCTTATTAGGAATGCCATCCTCGATGATCGCTACAAGCAGTGCAAGAAGACGCCACCGCCGCCAGCTCAGCGACCAGTCGCTGTTGCTAACCAGCCGTCGTATGCAGTTGCGTACCCCAGCTTGCCAGTGCCTTCTGCCACGCCGATCCCGATGCCGCGAAAGCCGCGGGAGACCTGGTCGGCAGTCGTGCACAGCCCAGACCCGACCATCTCGGGCAAGCAGCTGGCGGAGAAGGTGCGGAAAGAAATCGCTCCTGCACTAGGAGTCCGACTCCATGAAGTCAGGGGATTGGCGCGTGGCGGTGCGGTTATACGTACCCCGTCGTCCAGTGAGCTTAAGCGCGTGATGGCTAACAAGAAGTTCGGCGAGGCCGGACTTGAAATTAAGCAGACCCCGGAACTTAAGCCAAAGGTTGTAGTGAGCAACGTCGACACTGCGCACACGCCCGAGGACTTCATGACGGAGTTGTATAAAAACAACTTCGAGGACAAGATGGACCTGGCACAATTCAAGAGGACGGTGCGGCTCGAAAAGCCCTGGTCGCAGGCTAATGGCGCCACGGTCAACGTGACGCTAGAGGTCGACGCGACGGCACTTGATGTCCTGGACGGAGGAAAAGCCTACATAGGGTGGTTTGCATATAACTGCCGGGCCTTGGTGCGCACTTATGCGTGCCATAGGTGCGTCGGTTTTCGACCACAAGGTGGCCAGTTGCAGGATGAAGGAGAGCGACAAGGTCTGCCGACAGTGCGGACAGACTGGCCACAATGCGCGAGGCTGCACCAATCCGGTGGACTGCCGGAATTGCCGCTTCAAGGGCTACCCATCGGCGCACCATATGCTGTCCCCCGGGTGCCCTGTGTATGCGGCGGTGCTGGCGCGGGTGAATGCTAGACATTAAAAATGTATAGCTTCATCCAAGCAAATTGTGGCAAAGGACGAGCTGCTACCATCGAGCTCGGAGTCCGATTGCGAGAGAGCAAGAGCCTGTTCGCACTGGTCCAGGAGCCATATGTGAACGACGGGAGGATGGATGAGCTGCCTGACGGTATAAGGAGTTTTACCGATCGAGGAGGAAAGGCGGCCATCCTAGTTAATCACCAGGATGTCACCTGCATGCAAGTGGAGCCCCTCACCACGGAGTACGGCGTATGTGTGAGCATAAAAGGAAGATTTGGCTTAATCTTTCTATGCTCCGCATATTGTCAGTTTGATGCCGATTTACCACCGTACCTCGCGTACTTGGATGCGGTCCTGCTGCTGGCCAGCAGAACCCCCGCAATCCTTGGCCTTGATGCGAACGCAGCATCCCCCATGTGGTTTAGCAAGCTCCCTCCTCACGCTGAGGGACTTGCAAACTATAATCGGGGTGAGCTGCTGTCTCAGTGGATTGTGGAGAAGGAAGCCGTGGTTCTAAACCAGCCAAGTTCGGTGTACACGTTCGAGTCCAGCAACGGACGGAGCGACATCGACGTGACGATCGCCAACGCTGCAGGATCTATGCTAGCCACATACGAGTGGAGAGTGGACGATTGGGAGTTGAGTGACCACAACATCGTTACTGTTGTGGCCAACCCAACGACCGATACAGCCGTTGAGAGCCTAGCTCCGGTGCCGTCCTGGAACTTCTCCAATGCACGTTGGCGGTTGTTCGAGCAGGAAATGGTGAGTAGGGCAACCGAACTTCCGGAAGACTTCTCAGAATCGCCGCTGGACCAACAAGCCTCTACCCTTCGCAGGATCGTCCACGAAGTGTGCGACCTTGTTCTGGGTAGGAGGACTGCAGGATCGCCGAGATCGAGACCAGGTTGGTGGACCGCTGACCTTAGTGCGATGCGCCGCGAAGTCAGGAGACTTAGGCGCCGACTTCAGGATGCCAGACGTCGTCGCCATGACGACGTGGCCGAGCTTATTGTGCGCGAGCTGAGACTTACCTCGGCCGCCTACAAGAAGCTCATCCTGAGGACGAAGGAGGACAGCTGGAGACGCTTCGTGGGAGAAAATTCACACGATCCCTGGGGGCGCGTCTACAAGATGTGCCGAGGTCGCAAGAAACGGACGGAGATTGGGTGCCTTCGCGTAAATGGCGAGCTAGTCACCAACTGGAGTGACTGTGCGCGTGTGCTCCTCCGCAACTTTTTCCCAGTTGCGGAGTCCGATGCACCGATTGCCTCAGCGGAGGAATTCCCACCGCCCCTGGAAGTTTCTGAGGTTGGTGCTTGTGTCGCTAGGTTGAAGAGCAAACGCTCGCCTGGCATGGACGGCATCAACGGTACGATTTGCAAGGCTGTGTGGCGCGCCATACCTCAGCATCTTACGGCGATGTATTCCAGCTGCATCCGGTCGGGGTACTTCCCTGCTGAGTGGAAATGCCCTCGTGTGGTAGCTCTGCTCAAGGGACCCGACAAGGACAGGTGTGAGCCATCGTCGTACCGCGGCATTTGCCTGCTTCCGGTTTTCGGAAAGGTGCTGGAGGCCATCATGGTAGATCGTGTGAGAGAAGTTCTTCCGGAAGGCTGCAGGTGGCAGTTCGGTTTTCGCCAAGGACGTTGTGTGGAGGATGCTTGGATGCACGTGAAGAGCAGTATTCACGCCAGCCCGGCGAAATACGTGCTCGGCATTTTCGTGGACTTCAAGGGAGCCTTCGACAATGTGGAATGGAGTGCTGCACTGCGCCGACTGGCGGAGTTGGGATGCCGAGAGATGGGCTTGTGGCAGAGCTTCTTCTCAGGCAGAAGAGCAGTCATCCGAAGCAGTTACGAGGAAGTTGATGTCCCCGTAACTAGAGGCTGTCCGCAGGGGTCAATCAGCGGCCCATTCATTTGGGATCTGCTGATGGATGTACTGATCCGGCGCCTTGAGTCGTACTGCACACTGAGTGCGTATGCGGATGATTTGCTGCTTCTCGTCGAGGGAAACTCCCGACTCGCGCTGGAGACAAAAGGAGCGCAACTAATGTCCATCGTTGAAACGTGGGGGATGGAAGTCGGCGTTGCCGTTTCCACCAGTAAGACGGTAATTATGCTGCTTAAAGGAAGCGAACACTTTACGCGTGGCCCTTCGCGTGTACCAAGTCGCCCCCCTGCGGTAAAATTTGCTGGAGCAAACTTGCCGTATGTAAGCAGCTGCCGGTACCTTGGCATCACAGTCAGCGAAGGCTTGAGATTCCTCGAGCACGTCGGGAACCTTCGACAGCGTATGGCTGGAGTCGTTGCAGCATTGGCGCGTGTGCTTCGAGTAGACTGGGGTTTCAGTCCTCGAGCCAGGCGGACCATCTATGCCGGACTCATGGTGCCCTGTGCGCTATTTGGTGCCTCGGTATGGTATGTCACTACGACGCAGCAAGTTGTGGCCAAGAGGCGACTCCTTGCTTGCCAGAGGCTAATCCTTATGGGAAGCCTTCCGGTATGCCGAACAGTGTCCACTGCGGCACTGCAGGTTCTTGCTGGCGTTCCCCCGTTTGATTTAGCTGCCATGCAAATGGCAGTTAAATACAAACTAAAGCGTGGATACCCGCTGGAGGAATACGATCTGCTGTATGGCGAAGACCTCACGAGTCTGAGCTGGGAAGAGAAGATGGTGCGTATGGAGCAGTGCTTACTGCACAGATGGCAGGACAGATGGGATGACGTAGATGCATCTGGACGGGTGACCTACAAGTTCATCCCAGATGTCACTCTGGCATTTCGGAATCCACACTTCGGATTTCCGATGCGCACCGGATTCCTGATCACTGGACACGGATCGTTAAACGCATTTCTGCATAATAGAGCGCTCTCGGACTCTGCCGCATGCTCATGTGGCGATCCAGTTGAGGATTGGCAGCACGTCTTGTGTGACTGCCCCCTCTATGCAGATTTGCGCGACCTTGATGGACTTGGAGTGCAGCGAGATGGTGAAAACTGGACGTTTGGAAGGATTCTGGAGGATGAGGACAGGACTCGACGACTCAACACGTTTGCTGACGAAGCGTTCCGCAGGAGGAGGGACTTTTAGTCCAAAACCCTTGCCGTGTGGTAGCGGCGAAGAATTCTGCCACAGCCTGTCATAGCTTGTCGTAGGAGGCGACTAATATGGCAAATGGTTGCCCCATCCGAGCTTGTCGGAGCTGAAGGGGTGAGGCTCACCGAGCCTGTAATTTCGGTACCACGGGTTGAGCAGCTCCAAGGCTGCTCATTGAGGTTGGCCCCCTTGTGGGAGTATCGTGGTGGCTGTGGTTGACACCTATATCGCGGGTAGAGTCCTCGGGCTCGACGTGGATGTTGCGTTATACAACTCGGGTGCCGTGACCCACAGAACGGTAGAGATTTTAGATAGATCTCGCCCCTACGCAAGGGGGAGTGCTTGCCCGACAAGTAAGCACTCGAATTGCTACTGGGGTGGTTGCTATGTATATAGCTATAGCTTCTAGTCCGGGGCGTTGGTTTGGCGCTTAATCTAGACCCGTGCATTATGTACTCACTTGTGGGTATATTAGAATGCCGTGGTTGTAATCCCTTCATTGCGGAACATGCCACGTTAAATAAAAGCGGAGGGATCCGATTCCTACTGTCCCTATCTACTATCTAGCGAAACCACAGCCAAGGGAACGGGCTTGGAATAATTAGCGGGGAAAGAAGACCCTTTTGAGCTTGACTCTAATCTGGCAGTGTAAGGAGACATAAGAGGTGTAGAATAAGTGGGAGATATTAGACTTCGGTTTGGTATCGCCAATGAAATACCACTACTCTTATTGTTTCCTTACTTACTTGATTAAATGGAACGTGTATCATTTCCTAGCCATTATACGGATATATTTATTATATCTTATGGTATTGGGTTTTGATGCAAGCTTCTTGATCAAAGTATCACGAGTTTGTTATATAATCGCAAACAAATTCTTTAATAAAACGGTGCATTTATGTATTTTTGATTTGAAAATTTGGTATAACTCCAATTACTCAGGTATGATCCAATTCAAGGACATTGCCAGGTAGGGAGTTTGACTGGGGCGGTACATCTCTCAAATAATAACGGAGGTGTCCCAAGGCCAGCTCAGTGCGGACAGAAACCACACATAGAGCAAAAGGGCAAATGCTGACTTGATCTCGGTGTTCAGTACACACAGGGACAGCAAAAGCTCGGCCTATCGATCCTTTTGGTTTAAAGAGTTTTTAACAAGAGGTGTCAGAAAAGTTACCATAGGGATAACTGGCTTGTGGCGGCCAAGCGTTCATAGCGACGTCGCTTTTTGATCCTTCGATGTCGGCTCTTCCTATCATTGTGAAGCAAAATTCACCAAGCGTTGGATTGTTCACCCATGCAAGGGAACGTGAGCTGGGTTTAGACCGTCGTGAGACAGGTTAGTTTTACCCTACTAATGACAAAACGTTGTTGCGACAGCATTCCTGCGTAGTACGAGAGGAACCGCAGGTACGGACCAATGGCACAATACTTGTTCGAGCGAACAGTGGTATGACGCTACGTCCGTTGGATTATGCCTGAACGCCTCTAAGGTCGTATCCGTGCTGGACTGCAATGATAAATAAGGGGCAATTTGCATTGTATGGCTTCTAAACCATTTAAAGTTTATAATTTACTTTATAAACGACAATGGATGTGATGCCAATGTAATTTGTAACATAGTAAATTGGGAGGATCTTTGATCACCTGATGCCGCGCTAGTTACATATAAAAGCATTATTTAATACAATGACAAAGCCTAGAATCAATTGTAAACGACTTTTGTAACAGGCAAGGTGTTGTAAGTGGTTGAGCAGCTGCCATACTGCGATCCACTGAAGCTTATCCTTTGCTTGATGATTCGATAATAAAGATGTTGCAAGCGGGCATAATCATTATGCTTGCTTGCAGCATCGCACGCCACTTTGTTTGTGGTGTGTAAGGTAGGGAAGAAGAAATATAAAAGACCTAAATTGGAAACATCAATATATAAGTAAATATTGAACAAACAAAATGTATCGTCATCTTATTAGTGACGCGATGATAAAGTGGCAAACATATTCCATGTATAAATATTCCTATGGTATTAAAATTCAAGTAAAGAGGACATATATAAAAGTTTGTATATATGGTTCATTCAATGGTAGCAGCGGTTGGTTGGTTGGTGTCTGCTCCTCTTATTGTTCAAAACTTATGTTATGGTAGCAAGTCTATATCGTCATATTATTAGTGACGCGAAAAAGTAGTGGCAAAACATATTCCATGTATAAATAAATATTCCTATGGTATTGAAATTCAAGTAAAGAGGCCATTCAAGTAAAGAGGACTTATATAAATATAAGTATATATAATGGTAGCAGCGCGGTTGGTTGGTTGGTGTGTCTGCTCCTCTTATTGTTCAAAACTTATGTTATGGTAGCAAGACTGTATCGTCATATTATTAGTGACGCGAAAAAGTAGTGGCAAAACATATTCCATGTATAAATATTCCTATGGTATTGAAATTCAACTAAAGAGGACATATAAAATTACTATCAATGGTAGCAGTGGTTGGTTGGTTGGTGGTTGGTTGGCGGCTGCTCCTATTATTGTTCAAGACTTATGTTATGGTAGCAAGTCTGTATCGTCATATTAATTATTAGTGACGCGAAAAAGTAGTGGAAATCATATTCCATGTATAAATAGATTCCTATGGTAATGAAATTTTCAAGTAAAGAGAGGACCATTCAAGTAAGAGGACATATAAAAAGTAAGTATATGTTCCTCCAATGGTAGCAGTGGTTGGTTGGTTGGCGGCTGATCCTCTTATTGTTCAAAACTTATTTTATCAATATGAGTTTGGCAATACAATAAAGAAGACCAATCTAATCCATATAAAACTAAATGTATTATATGGATATGCTTAGGAAACCCATATATTCATAAAAAAAAATTATGTATAGAAAATTATACATATATCTTTTATATAAATGAATCGTATGGATATCGCCTTATGGTAGGTATAATAACTTTTTAAGGCATAATAATGTATAATATAGAAAATATACATTGAAATATAAATGCATTTTTATAGATATGGCGGCATATAAGTGCCATATACACAAGAATAAATAATAGAATTTACCAATATATAATTAAAATGAGATATATAAACCTAGTGAGGGGCTGCACTAGTATATGAATCGTATGGATATGGCTTATAGGTATAATACCTATAAGGCATAATAATGTATAATATAATAAATATAAATTAAGATATGAATGAATTATATAAATATGGCATAGAAATGCCATATACATACATAAGAATAAATGGTAGAATTTACCCATATATCACTGAAACACGATATATAAACCTAATGATAGCTGGCACTAGTACTGTAAACATGCACGCAATAGTGCGTGGGGTAAAAAACTACTATAGGGAGGTGGTCGTTGGCGGGCCCCTCCTCGTATTGGTCAAAACTTATGTTATGCATATGAATTTGTCAATACTATATAGAACGCCAAGCATATCCATATAAACTATGGATATGCATAGAAATCCATACAAAAGTAAAAAAAAATTATGTATAGAAAAATATACATATATTTATATAAGTGAATCGTATGGATATGGCTTATAGGTATAATACCTATAAGGCATAATAATGTATAACAAGTAAATATACATTGAAATGTGAATGCATTGTATGGATATGGCATATAAATGCCATATATATAGAAATAAATTGTATATCAATGATATAACAATTATAAACCTAGTGAGGGGCGGCACTAGTGAATGAATCGTATGGATATGGCTTATAGGTATAATACCTATAAGGCATAATAATGTATAATATAATAAATATACATTAAGATATGAATGGATTGTATAAATATGGCATAGAAATGCCATATACATAAGAATAAATGGTAGAATTTACCCATATATCACTGAAACACGATATATAAACCTAGTGATAGCTGGCACTAGTACTGTAAACAGGCACGCAATAGTGCGTGGGGTAAAAAACTACTATAGGGAGGTGGTCGTTGGCGGGCCCCTCCTCGTATTGGTCAAAACTTATGTTATGCATATGAATTTGTCAATACTATATAGAACGCCAAGCATATCCATATAAACTATGGATATGCATAGAAATCCATACAAAAGTAAAAAAAAATTATGTATAGAAAAATATACATATATTTATATAAGTGAATCGTATGGATATGGCTTATAGGTATAATACCTATAAGGCATAATAATGTATAACAAGTAAATATACATTGAAATGTGAATGCATTGTATGGATATGGCATATAAATGCCATATATATAGAAATAAATTGTATATCAATGATATAACAATTATAAACCTAGTGAGGGGCGGCACTAGTGAATGAATCGTATGGATATGGCTTATAGGTATAATACCTATAAGGCATAATAATGTATAATATAATAAATATACATTAAGATATGAATGGATTGTATAAATATGGCATAGAAATGCCATATACATAAGAATAAATGGTAGAATTTACCCATATATCACTGAAACACGATATATAAACCTAGTGATAGCTGGCACTAGTACTGTAAACAGGCACGCAATAGTGCGTGGGGTAAAAAACTACTATAGGGAGGTGGTCGTTGGCGGGCCCCTCCTCGTATTGGTCAAAACTTATGTTATGCATATGAATTTGTCAATACTATATAGAACGCCAAGCATATCCATATAAACTATGGATATGCATAGAAAACCATACAAAAGTAAAAAAAAATTATGTATAGAAAAATATACATATATTTATATAAGTGAATCGTATGGATATGGCTTATAGGTATAATACCTATAAGGCATAATAATGTATAACAAGTAAATATACATTGAAATGTGAATGCATTGTATGGATATGGCATATAAATGCCATATATATAGAAATAAATTGTATATCAATGATATAACAATTATAAACCTAGTGAGGGGCGGCACTAGTGAATGAATCGTATGGATATGGCTTATAGGTATAATACCTATAAGGCATAATAATGTATAATATAATAAATATACATTAAGATATGAATGGATTGTATAAATATGGCATAGAAATGCCATATACATAAGAATAAATGGTAGAATTTACCCATATATCACTGAAACACGATATATAAACCTAGTGATAGCTGGCACTAGTACTGTAAACAGGCACGCAATAGTGCGTGGGGTAAAAAACTACTATAGGGAGGTGGTCGTTGGCGGGCCCCTCCTCGTATTGGTCAAAACTTATGTTATGCATATGAATTTGTCAATACTATATAGAACGCCAAGCATATCCATATAAACTATGGATATGCATAGAAAACCATACAAAAGTAAAAAAAAATTATGTATAGAAAAATATACATATATTTATATAAGTGAATCGTATGGATATGGCTTATAGGTATAATACCTATAAGGCATAATAATGTATAACAAGTAAATATACATTGAAATGTGAATGCATTGTATGGATATGGCATATAAATGCCATATATATAGAAATAAATTGTATATCAATGATATAACAATTATAAACCTAGTGAGGGGCGGCACTAGTGAATGAATCGTATGGATATGGCTTATAGGTATAATACCTATAAGGCATAATAATGTATAATATAATAAATATACATTAAGATATGAATGGATTGTATAAATATGGCATAGAAATGCCATATACATAAGAATAAATGGTAGAATTTACCCATATATCACTGAAACACGATATATAAACCTAGTGATAGCTGGCACTAGTACTGTAAACAGGCACGCAATAGTGCGTGGGGTAAAAAACTACTATAGGGAGGTGGTCGTTGGCGGGCCCCTCCTCGTATTGGTCAAAACTTATGTTATGCATATGAATTTGTCAATACTATATAGAACGCCAAGCATATCCATATAAACTATGGATATGCATAGAAATCCATACAAAAGTAAAAAAAAATTATGTATAGAAAAATATACATATATTTATATAAGTGAATCGTATGGATATGGCTTATAGGTATAATACCTATAAGGCATAATAATGTATAACAAGTAAATATACATTGAAATGTGAATGCATTGTATGGATATGGCATATAAATGCCATATATATAGAAATAAATTGTATATCAATGATATAACAATTATAAACCTAGTGAGGGGCGGCACTAGTGAATGAATCGTATGGATATGGCTTATAGGTATAATACCTATAAGGCATAATAATGTATAATATAATAAATATACATTAAGATATGAATGGATTGTATAAATATGGCATAGAAATGCCATATACATAAGAATAAATGGTAGAATTTACCCATATATCACTGAAACACGATATATAAACCTAGTGATAGCTGGCACTAGTACTGTAAACAGGCACGCAATAGTGCGTGGGGTAAAAAACTACTATAGGGAGGTGGTCGTTGGCGGGCCCCTCCTCGTATTGGTCAAAACTTATGTTATGCATATGAATTTGTCAATACTATATAGAACGCCAAGCATATCCATATAAACTATGGATATGCATAGAAAACCATACAAAAGTAAAAAAAAATTATGTATAGAAAAATATACATATATTTATATAAGTGAATCGTATGGATATGGCTTATAGGTATAATACCTATAAGGCATAATAATGTATAACAAGTAAATA